>NW_018108573.1:34193-35015 GCF_000183805.2 Loa loa
ATATATATATATATATATATATATATATATATATATATATATATATATATATATATATAATTCATTAATTATCGAAACCAATCATTTTGTTTACGAAATCATTTATTTCTCTTATCAATTTTCTATTTTGCCTTTTCATTGGTCATCAAATGACTTTGGAGTAACACATATTCCCGTGAATTTTAGTAAATGACAAAATTAAATTTAAACAAAAATTTTTTTCTTATAATAACAAATAAGTCTTTGGAAGTAGTATATATATAACTCATTTTTCTTCAAAATAATCAGAAAAACGGAATAATTTCAAACAAGTGGATAGTAAACAATATGATTGATAAACAGAAACGGATGATTAAAAGTAATTACTGAACAATCTAATCAACAAAATATTTAAGTCGAAAACAAAATTACCCACAAGCTCTAAATGTCAATTTAATTTGTTTATTTTAAACAACGAAAATTATTAACTGACATTGCTATGACATTATATGAAATAAATTATTTTATGAAGTTTAAAATTTGAATAAACAAAAATATTTTGATAATTTTTCAAAGCATTTTAATATTTATTTTGTGCTTGTTTACGAAGTAAAAGATACTGAAGCGTTAATATAATAATAAGAATTAGCAATAAGAGGAATTTTTTTGTGAAAAAAAGAAGACTGAAAGTTATTTTTAAAAACAATTTTGAATGGAAAAAAAAAAGAAATGTATATCTTTGGGATTAAAGCTAAACAAACAAGGAAAAGAAAAAAAAAAAACCATAAAAAGATGGAAGCAAATAATTAGAAATGCAATGGAAAAAGTTCATTTTATTTCAAT
>NW_018108573.1:36078-39536 GCF_000183805.2 Loa loa
AGAATGAAAAAAGAAAATGAATATTCGATAAAAAATGATAGATAAAGTGATGAGTTAATAGGATGAAATAATGACAAAAACAAAAATGATATATGTAAGAAAGTGAATAATTGTTCGCAAAATATTTGCATGCATCTAGAAATGATAAGGTAAGATAAGATAATTATAAGTTGGATAGGATACGAATAAATGTCAGGATTGTTAATTTATACTCTAAAAAAAAAAAATTAAAAGACGAAAATCTTACGGTAATTTTTAACCTTGAAAAAGTTTAAAAATAATGTAATCATTGGTTGAAAGAAAAAGGAAAGGAATGAAAAATAATCGAACGTAAGTATGCTTTTTTTTCTTTATTTTTTCACGATAATTTGTCACTTACCTTCCTCTCTGTCCTTTTCTCTTTTCTGTTTTTTCTTTTTTTTTTAAATCTATCAATTAATTAAAAATTAAAATTGTTAATTATCAATTAAAAATTAAAATTGTATATATGATGACAAGGAAGCAAAATTAAAATTAATGGAATGAGAAGAAAAAGCACTAAAGACTAATTATCATAAACAGATAAACATAAACAAAACATAGATAAATTATCATAAACAGATAAACATTAATTAGATGACAAGAAAGCAAAATTAAAATTAATGAAATGAGAAGAAAAAAGCACTAAGGACTGATTAGTACAGACAATTAACTGATAAATTTAGGATTTTATTACTACTTTTCTCTCTTTTTTAAAAAATATAGACCTATAAAAAAAAAAGAAAACTAATAAAACTTAGACTTTAAACAAAAACACTCCTTATGTTATCAATATGGTAATGAAATGACATCTAGATGAAATTAGTGCAAATTAAACTTGACGAATTGTATGAAATATCGAAAAGAATTAATTATCCAAGCAAATATTTATTAATGATTTTTGATAAAAAAAAAAAACAAAAAATTTCAATTTCATATTAATATTATCAACAAAATAATCATTCAAATTGTACATTTATATTTACTTATACTTATATTTATTAATATAATTGTATTTATTTTCATTATTATTCATATTAATTTATGCCTCTATTTATTAATATAATAACCATTTATATATATATAGCATTTATATATTTGTTGCATTCGATTTTATTTTTGACATACGAAAAAAAAATTGGAATATATTATCCATTTGGTGTAAAATTAATTTTATTAAATAATATTCAAAAAAAAATATGTTGAATAAAATAAATTTATTGCATGAATTTTACCAATTTATAAATTAACGAGCGACAAAAAAAATGACAAATATTGATAGGAAAATTACGAAAATTAGCTAAAGAAAAAAAAATTTGAAAAAAAAAAGAAAATTACCAAAAAATTTTCAGTGAATGATAAAAATGATAAATTTGTTCAAAATTTATTTCGGATAATTATAAATTATTCGACAAATTTATATGGCATAAAAATTTAGCAAAAATAAATCGTATTTTAGCATAAATATTTGAAATTTTCAGTGAAATTTATTTCAACTTTTTTTTTTTGTTTATCTTTAAAAAAAGAAAGCAAACACAAAACAATGTTTTATAACAGAAATTTCTTAGCAAAACTAACTTTTGATAATAATTTTATTGTTTGTATAGTAAAGATAAAATATTATACATAAAATGTAAAAAAAATGAAATTAGCTAAAAAAGCAAATAATTTTATATAAAATAAAATCATTGTACAATCTTTTTTTCAATGAATAAAATATACAATAAATTTTAAGCTAAACGATAGCAAAATATTTGGAATAAAGATCAGAAAAAAAAAAAAAAGTATTTATATAAAATACATAGATCATACTTGGGAGAAAAATTTTAATTTTTCTCATTTTTGAATAATTCTTTTTTTCTCTCTCTCTCTTTCCCTCTCTCCCATCTCTCTCCTCCAAATAAAAGGCTTAAATTTGTAACTTATATCGTAAACTTTCTGTCCCTTGTTCTTTTTTTTTTTGAAGTAAAGTTAGTTAAATTTTCATATTTCAGGTATACATTGAGAAATCAAAAGAAAAAGATATTGTAAATGATAAAAATTAAATTTTAAAAAAAAGAAATTCTAATAATACTTAATCTTTGGACATCATTGAAATTATCAAAATTAGTTCCTCAATATCGCATTTTTCATGAGAAATTATAAATATTTATAAATTAAAAATGAAATTTAACTGATACTAATAATGGGATCATTTCGTTTCAAACTTGTAGAAAAAAATCCATTATATAAGAAATATAATATATAATAACAATAATAATAATGATAATAGAATACCGAAATTTAAAATTTAATCAAATAAAATAAATGCATCATCAAAATGTCACATGTGACATTTTAATATAAATAACGAATTGAATCATTATTATTTCTTTGAAAATTTTAATTTACACTATGATGAACTAATAATTGTATTATCGGATAATGTTCATCTAACTAGACATCAACATTATCACTGATAATTTTAGTTTTATATCATATCATGCAAATGTGCTATTACCCGACAATCTATGTCTTATTTGCGAAAAATCAGCTCAATTTTTTAAACGGTTAACATCGGAATTATATCGTTGAAATTTGATTTCTAAACAAATAATTTCGAAGTTGTCTTTAATAAATTTTAGTATTTAAAAATTATTTTACCGTTAAATTTTATTTGAATGTAACAATTGACAATATATTAAATACTATTATCATTTCTGAATTCAAATGATACCAAAAAAAATTTATTCATAATCTAATAAATTCATTTATCTTACATATTATAACCATCCTATCATCCAATGTTTTTTTTCAAGAATTTATAATAATTCTTAGCAAAAAAAAAAAAAGAAAGGGAAAATTGGCATATCTCAAAAGAATAGAAAATTAAAAATAAAAAAAAAAAAAAGAAACAGAACCCTATAATACATCAATTTTATTATAAATAAAAGAAACGACAAATGAAAAGAAAACAAATATAAACCAAAAAAAAAAGTGAAAAAATAAAATCCAACAAAATTAATCAGCCGGAAAAAGTATAGAATCACTAGCTCCCATCAATGATAATCATTTGAAAAAAAAATGTTAAGTATTCCATTGTTTGATGTTGTTTATCCTCAATTCCTCTTTTTTCCTATTCATATTTTCCATTTCTTAAACGTAACATTCAGGATAATATACTCTGTCAAAATTGAAAATGACAGATAGATGATAAATAGTTAGGAAAAATGAAATGTTTTCACTATAAAAAAAGAAAGAAGATTTATGTCTTCCACATTTTCATAGCTAAAAAAATACTTTTTTTCTCAGCAAAAAGATTTGTGGGATAATATTTTGTTTATTTGTTTCTTTTTCGTTTTCTTAGTCTATTATTATTATTATTATTATTATTATTATTATTATTATTATTATTATTATTATTATTATTATTATTATTATTATTATTATTATTATTATTA
>NW_018108573.1:40037-43079 GCF_000183805.2 Loa loa
TTTTATTATTATTATTATTATTATTATTATTATTATTATTATTATTATTATTATTATTATTATTATTATTATTATTATTATTATTATTATTATTATTATTATTATTATTATTATTATTATTATTATTATTATTATTATTATTATTATTATTATTATTATTATTATTATTATTATTATTATTATTGTTATTGTTGCTACTATTATTATTGTTATTGTTTGTTATTATTATTATGCTTGGCATTTCTTTTTTCAGGTCTCAAATTGAAAATCAAATCAAAAATGATATTTTAAACTGATTGAGAAATGAACAATATAAAAAACTTGGAAATATAATCATTCGTTATTATTCCATCAATCGACATTGAAAGTGCGGGAGATCAAAGAAGAATGGGTGGAAGAAGTGAACCGAGTGGATTATGCATGGATTAGTCAGATGAGGGAGGAGTGGGTGGAGGAGTTAAAAGGAAGAGTGGAGTAGGCGGAGTGGATGGAGTGGGTGGAAGAGTCAAGCGAGGGTGGAGGGGTAAAGTGGGGGTAGAGTGAATGGAGGAGTTGTGCGAAGGTGGAAGTGTTAAACCGGATGAACGAGTTAGGCGGCATAGTGTGTGGGTGGAGGAGTGAAGCGGGGGTGGAGTGAGTGGAGGAGTTAGGAGAGGGTAGAGTAAAGTGAATGAAAATAGAGTTGTGATGTAATGTTAATAGCAGTGCAATATTGACAAACACTTTCATTTATCAATATAATACATAATTAAGTGATGTCATTTGTGGATTGATAATTAATCATTGGATGTACAAGAATATATCAATCAATGGGTCCGAGAATCAGCCAAACAAATGATTTAGTAATTGCAACTATTTAAAATTTAAATGCTTAAATAATTAAATCCAAACATAAATGCTCAAAATACCTAACATACAATTATTGAAATATTGATTAGTTTGATTATATCACTTCAAGAAATAATCACATAGGCATAAAATGATCAAATAAATTTGGCTCGTTTTTTTTTTTCTCTCGCCAAATTAATCCATTATTCTAAGTAAATGTATTATTATCAGAGCAGTTGATGAATTATTTCCAAGGATGTAAATCAGATAATTTTTGAAAATTTTATTAGTTAAAAAAAATAAAAAATAAATTAATAAAAATAGATTTCAAAAATGAAATAAACAAAAATAGGTTTTAAAAATGAATTTTCCCTAAATATTTGCATCCATTAGAATATTTTAAAATCTGTTATGATTTAATTCAAATTTAATTACAAATTATTCGTTTTAGTTAGTACAGCTACTACAGTATAACATATAACCATTGATATCATAGCAAATTTTAAGCACAATTTATTATATCATACATTTCATTCAATATTTTATCATATTTGAAATGAATACTTCATATGATGCGAAAAAAAAAAAAAACTCAATAAGAAAGTAAACTTGATAATTTTATTTATTACTATAATATAACCATAAATTATTTTAATTCTTTTAATTTTTAATTTAGTTAGATGAAAAAAATGAATTTTTATTCAAATTTTTTCTCTTTTCTTCCTTCCATTTTTTCTTTTTTTTGTTGTTGTAAAACTAATATATTAATCACGAATAGAAGTAAAAATGTGATTTGAAATCGAAAAAGTACCGCGTCATTGCTTAAGGCTTTAAAAAGATATGCAAAAATGGGTTGACAAAATTGTCACACATCAGGAGGATGGAAAAAAAAAAAAAGGAATGAAATGCTTGAAATATAAATTATATTTATCAATGAAATTTCCATTTTCACCTCAATTTCTTTTGCAATTTTTTCCCTTCATCCTTTTTTATTTCTCTTACCACTATTTCGTTCATCCTTTTTTTCACCTCTTCCTTTTCTCTCTCGCCCTCTCCACTTCTTTTTTTCCCTTTCGAAAAGAAAAATCTTTCAAATTTTTTGGCAGAAAAAAAAATTTTTTTTAAATTAAATGCATATTTAAAATACAACAGATAATTTTTCTAAAAAAGAGTGAAAAGAAAAAAAAAGATTGAAAAGATGAAAAAGTTTAAAAGAAAGCTTAAATAACAAATAACTGAAATTTTAAATTGTTTACTTCTTATTTTTTTTTCTTTTTTAAATATCTGATAGAGATAAGATTACCTGAAGTTGATAGTTACTAAGCTGTCATCAGTATATCAGTCAAATTACACCAAACATTTGCAATATGTAAAATTTTACAAATAACAAAACGATTAATTATTAGTAAGCTATAATTGCTATTACCGTATAATTACTTAGTATCACTGGAAAGAAAAAAAAAAATCTCAATACAATACTAGCATAAAATTTACATATGCAAATGATACTAATTAATTTTGATTAATACCTAGTTTTGAACATGATCGTAAAGCTATTTCAAATAAAAAATGGGGGAAAAAAAATTGAGAATAATATATTTATTAATTAGTTAATTAAAGGGGAAATACTGTTGATTTACTTAAAGCTTTCAACGTTTACTTCATCCATCATTCAACATTTCCTCAAAATTTTTATTAAAATTTTTAAATTATGGATTCAAATACTACCAAATAATATAAATGAAAGATTAAATCATAAACTATCCTCTTCCGATAGAATTTACCATATATTATCAAATCATATTAGTTACCGTAACTATCATATATTACACTAAATCATGCAATATTACAAAATGATGCTAATAAATAGCATTTTAGAAAAGTAAATATAACACATTTTTCATTCATAAAATGTGATATAAAAGCAAATTTAGTTGAAAAAAAGAAAAAAGTCTAATGTTGACTTTTTTTTCCTTTTCACCCATATGTCTTAAATAATTTTTGAAATGTTGATTTAAAAAAAAAATAAAAATAAATGAAATCAAAATAAAAAATTTTTTGTAAATAATGACGAATTTAGCATAGATATAACTCATTACATTAGACATGAATTAATTTAATGGAAAATTATATCACTATCATTATCATCGTTATCATCGCTACTAATGTTGTTATTATTAATTAGTGCTATTTTTATTAATTCTACAGTAAATT
>NW_018108573.1:43876-45357 GCF_000183805.2 Loa loa
AAAGATGTCTGGCTTTCAACAAAGAGTGTTAATGTTCCTTTGTCTCCATTCGCGATATCAGCGACAGTATTCGTTGAAAGCAGGATATCTTGTCCGATCTGTTAAGTTAAGCAACGTTGGGCCTGGTCAGTACTTGGATCGGTGAAATAATGACGAATTTAGCATAGATATAACTCATTACATTAGACATGAATTAATTTAATGGAAAATTATATCACTATCATTATCATCGTTATCATCGCTACTAATGTTGTTATTATTAATTAGTGCTATTTTTATTAATTCTACAGTAAATTGTACTAACTTAAATCTACAAAAAAAAAGAAAAGAAAAGAAAAAATACATTAAGAAAAAAAAAAAACAAGACTAAACATTTATTTCTATTTTTACTCCACAATTAATTGTTATTGAATTGAGAAAGTATATGATAAGTGCATTCAAATAAAGCGCATAAATATTTTTTCGAACTTTATTTATGAATGTCAATCATACAAAGAATTGATTGATCATTTGATTATTGGAAATAAAATTGACGGAATTGATCAATGGTTGATAAGAGAAGGTTCAATTAGAATAAGTTCATAATGGTAGAAAATTTAACTTTTTTTCAAAAAAAATTAAAATTATCACTAATATTATTAATCATTATTACTAATATTATTGATTCCTCGCTTATCAAAAATAGTTCAAAAAAAAAGAAGACATTTTGATAGAAAATAGGTTTGTTTTAATGAAATACTTTCAAGAGAATGTATCAAAGAAAATTTTCCCAACGGATTAGATGGAAAAGAAAATGTATAGATGAAATCTATATTAAAAGAATCAAATCAAATTCAATAAATTAAATAATTAAATTCAGATGGATCCATTTCTAACGGTTTAGATGAGTAAAAAAAATGAATAGAGCGAACATTTCTTAGATTTTATTACAATCGTACAAAATGACGTGGCTTTTAAATCTTCTAAAAAAAAAATTTTAAAGAAATTATTTTTTAACCATTGGAAAAAGCAAAGTTAATAGCTATTTTATACTTTACAGGGCATATCGTCGTGATAGGTTTACTTTTATCATTTAAATAGGGCATGATAGAACAAAATGATTAATTTATAATAATGTATTAAATAATCAGTTATGAATGGTAGTTTAAAAAGAAAAAAAAGAAAGAATGAAAGAGAGCTTGAAAAAAATTGAAATAAAATTTACGAAATAAATTAATACAATAAAACCTGTTAAGCATCAATTAATAATTCCCACAAAAAATTGAATATGCAATGGACAAATGTGCAATGTATTGAAAAAATATGATAATATTACTGATAACAATAATGATAATATTGTTACTATTATCATTGCTATTATTATTACTATCATTATTATCATTATTATTACCATTATTATTATTATTATTATTATTACTATTATTATTATTATTATTATTATTATTATTATTATTATTATTATTATTATTATTATTATTATT
>NW_018108573.1:45770-47397 GCF_000183805.2 Loa loa
ATTATTATTATTATTATTATTATTATTATTATTATTATTATTATTATTATTATTATTATTATTATTATTATTATTATTATTATTATTATTATTATTATTATTATTATTATTATTATTATTATCATTATTATTATTATTATTGTTATTATTATTGTTATTATTATTATTATAAAATTAAAATTGTTTATAGGAAAATTCTGTTTCATTTTTATTTTAACTCTAAGGTCTAAATTAAATAAATAGAAACAAAAAAAAAAAAGAGCTAAGAGAGAAATTACGATGAAATGAGTTGGTATAAAATTGAAATAACATTGAAATAAAGAAGAAAAGAATTGAAGAAATTCCAGTAAATGTACTTAATCATCCTATCAGTTCGTCCAATTTCATCCATTATGTCCTTCTTTCCCGTTGCTCTCTCTCTCCCTCTCTCCCTTTCCCTCTCTCTTCCTTTACAACTTTAATTTTTTTTTTAAAAGATTGAAATGTCTCCTCTTTCGTCCTCCGCTCTTGACAAGCTTACCCATTTGTTCCATCGTCATGTGCATCTATCTATCATTGTTATTATCATTAGTAATGTTGATCATGATGATACCAAAATCAAAAAAAATTTTTTTTTGAAAAAAAGTTAAAAATCAAAAATTACACCAATAATAGATTACAATGATAATAAACAAAATAAAACAAAAAAAAAATAAAAGTGAAAATGATTTAAAAAGAACGATCGTTTCATAATATATTCATTATAGATATTCCTATTTTAGGTATTATATTTCATTTATAATTTCAATATTTTATTATCGTATTTCAATAATAACATAAATAATTTTTTTTTCAACAAATTAAATTTGTAGAAATTAAAAATTTCTGGAAATTGAAGAAAAAATAAATTTCTTCCATTGAAATCTATACTAATTATGAGCGTAACATTATGTATGCGTTTGCTATAAGCGTGTATGTATATATACGTATGTGTATGTGTGTGTACGTAGGGTACGTAGGTGTTTGTGTGTGTGTGTGTGTGTGTGTGTGTCGTAGAACGAGATACGCTTATTTGAAAAATTCGTAAATAATTTTCGGTGACACTCTTCCACATCCTTTCTTCACCACCCATCCATTCATTCATCCATTGGGGAATGAGAATGTATTTATTGATTATGTCATTGATGAAGTTGACAAAACCAAAATTACATTACATATATGTTCGAATGAATGAATCAATAATGCCTGTTTATACTTTTTTTTTCATTCAAAATTAAAATTGTAAAGTAAAATGGCGTCAACAAATTTTTTTTTTTTCTTTGAACAGATCCCTATTTACACTTTATCATTGATTGATAAAAATACGTCATAACTTCTTTTTTCATTTTAACATTATCAATAAAAAATGTTATCATTCATTTGATGTTTGTAAAAATTGATATTTTTGATATTTGAAATCGTTAAATATTATCAGTTCTATGAAATTTTATTAAGTAATTTAATTAAGAGATTTATTCATTGAAATTAATGAAATTCGCTTCATCATATTGTACACACTTTTTTCTTTTCATCTTTCTTTCTCTCTCAGTTTTTCCTTTTTTTCCTATTCCTTGTTTTTATAAACATCGATATGTTTCATTTGATAATT
>NW_018108573.1:48029-53164 GCF_000183805.2 Loa loa
AGTATTGATGGGAAGGAATTATGATAGTATTGATAGGTAAGGAATCATGATAGTATTGATGGGAAGGAATTATGATAGTGTTGATAGGAAGGAATCATGATAGTATTGATGGGAAGGAATTATGATAGTATTGATAGGAAGGAATCACAATGGAATCATTGTAAAATACCCTTATTAATACTCATCTTGTAATACTAATTTGCATATTATAATTTTTATTATATTTGATTTATTATTCCTTAGCATATTATGGTATTTTTTTTTTACGCAAACATTTTATTGAAACATTTTGCTTCAAAATTGATGATTAATAAGTGTAAGCATCATCGGTACAAATGAAATGTTAAATTTTAATGAAAATTTTAAATTCGTCATTTCAAATTTTTTTTAAAAAGAAAAGGAAATTTGGAATCAAAAAAAAAAAGGGAAAAGAAAAGGATATATGCATATATATAAATGTATATGAAGGTATGAACAAACCTGGTGCTGCATGGAATAAATTATTCAAATATTCGTATAATGATGAACATAAATCTTTGAATCGTCGCATTTATGATTTGCAGGAATAAATAAAAAAAAAAAAAATTCTTTTTTTCCAATTCTGCAAATTTTGATAAAAATTTGTTGAAATCAGTCTGCTTTTCTTTGTCTTTTATTTTTAGACAAAAAAAAAGACAGCAATAATTTAACAAAAAAATATTATATCATAGAATTATCAATAATGATTATTGTAGTAGTAATAATAGTAGTTGTAGCAGTAGTAGCAGTACTAATGGTAGCAGTAATAGTAGTAATAGTATTATTAGTAGTAGTTGTTGTAGTTGTTGTTGTTATTGTTGGTATTAATTACTGTTATGATTGTTATAGTGATAGTAAATAAAATTTATAACAGTAATATCAATGATTATCAGCGTAGGAAATTTTGTTAATGATAACTGATGCAATATTGATTATTTATAGAAATTCATTTGAATAAATTGCAATTAATTGCAATTAATTGTAATCAATTGTAATGGCCAAATTAGCTAGAAAAAAAAAAGGAAACAATTTCTAACAGTTATTTATTAACAAAATGTTACACTGTAACGATGTTGCAAATCAATTAATATTTAGTATTTAATTCAAATGTCATTTTGATATTTTTGTTATTTTCAATTTATAAGCATTCAAATTTACATCAGATCAAACACAATTAATTATTTTTAACATATTACATAAATTGCAGTAAAATTTTTTTTTTTTATAATTATTCGTATACATAATTTTAAATATTTTAGCTTAATTACCTTAATTTAATTATTTTACCTTATTTTAGCATAAGCTTAATTATTTGTACATGGCTGCCAAAGTTATAGAATGATAAAAAAAAAAAGTGTCACAGTTACATGCAACAGTGTCACATGCATTTTGTTTGATCCATGGAAATTTAACCTCAACAGAAGCTATTTAAAAAGATATCGTAATTTGTTAGATTGAAAAAAAAAGAAATTGAATTTAAAAGTTTAGAAAAAATGCAAAATTTTTTAAAAATAAAAAATAAAAGAATATTTGTTTTAAAATTTTAAAAAATAAAAAATATGAAAAGAAAATGAGTGCAATATAGGAATAAAATGGTGTAAAAAAAAACAACAGAGATATAAATTAAACTATTAAAGATATGGAAAAAAAAGAAAAAAAAGTTGGAAAGAAATCGTGGAAGGAAATATTTTCAAATAAATGATCATCTCCGATTGAAATTTATTCTTTTAATGATACCCTCAAGAATTGCAATAATTTTAATTATCAAATTTAAATTTGAATAAAAATAAAACTTGTTTAGAAAAAAGAAAAAGTAAGGTACGAGAAAAAATTAAAATGAATATATTTGAAATAAAAGTACACTTCTGTTCTAAACTAAAAGATATTATTTGTTGGTAATAAAGAAGTACTTTACAAATTATCCACAGTTTACAGATAACTCTTATAATTAGCTTCGCAATTAATTAGCTTATATGGAATTTGATCTTTAGGCTATTTGGCTGATTAAAATTTGTCCAACCATATCAATTATCTTTCATCTATCTTATGTGCTTTCAAAATTGATCTAAGATAAATGATAAAATGGAATGATTTAAGATAAATGATAAAATTTTACGGATGAATGGGAAAATCAAATTTAATCATCTGAATAGTACAAAGAGCAAATTATCAGCTAATCCTAGTTGATTGTAACTTATCAACTGCTTATCTCTCACCTCATTCATCCGTAAAATATAACAAAGATAAATGATAAGATATGGGTGATACCTCATTAAATATTAAATATGTATGAATAGAAGAGATTTAAAATGTGACAGGAAAAGTAACAAATGGAACAATTTTAAGAACAAAATTTAAAGGAAAAAAAGAACTTTGATGATAAAACATTAATCTAATTACAACAAGAAACTTTGTCCTTAGAATAGCAAAATAACATTTTAAATTTATTAATCTAAAAAGAATTTTATCGCTACAAATCAATTCCATACAAAAATACAGTGCTGAAAAAAAAAATTTATGCTTTTTCTTCATTTTTTTTCTCTTTCAAATTTTCAAATGAATTTAGCAAAAATTTGAAGAAAAAATTTATACTGCTGAAATTGCAAAGATTGCAAAGCTGAGGTTTCAAAGGTTGTAATGGTTGCAAAGATTGTTGTGGTTCCAATGATTGTAAAGGTTGCAAAGATTATTGAGGTTTCAAAGGTTTGTAATGGTTGCAAAGATTGTTGAGGTTCCAAAGATTGTAAAGGTTGCAAAGATGCAGTCCTGTCTTTAAATGATGTTTCATATTATACTAGAAAACAATCGAATTAGCTTTAATCCAATTAATGATTGTTTAATTTTTTTACCAATTTCTAAGATTAACAATCAACGATCCGTAATTAAAGCAATCATCATGTGACAATTATTGACCAAAGGTTAATTATTGATTTTAACATTGATCATTTTTGTCTCAGTTTTCCTTCTCTTTTACTTTTCCCTTTTTTTTAAATATGTCATATACTTTAAATTTCAAGTGAAATATTTTTCAATTAAACGGATCATGTTTTTCTTTTTTCTTTTGCCATTTAAAACATCATAGATCACATGCTAATTTTATATATCATCTAAATTTGAATTAATCATTTAAAATTGACTGTCATTTGATTCCTACGACGTTTGTCATTTAAATTTAAATTTATTATATGTTCAATTAAATTGTTAGTGTTCTCCTTGGTCGAGAAAAATGTTCGATATTCTCTTGGAAATATTTTCTAAAAAAAAAAAAGAAAAGAAAAGTGAAATAAATAGAATAACAAAAATAAAACTTAAATGAAATTAAAGGATAAGAAAAATTTGTTATGAAATGAAATTAAAAACGAATTGAAATTTGTGGAAAAATGAGGCAAAAAAATGGAAAATTGAGAATAACGCAACAATGAAAATAATGCTTATAAGCAAAAAAAAAAAGGATTGATTTTCAATTTATTTTAAATAGCAAATGGAGCAAATCAAGTTCAAAAAAAATAATAAGTCTAGAGAATGATACAATAAATTTCAAATAAAGTTCAGGATAATAAGTTTGAAATTAGTTCAACAAAAAAAAAAAAGAAAGGAAAACGAAAAGAGCATTGGGCTTGCCAAATATATATACATATATATATATATATATTTATATCAGAGTGGTGGAAAAATAAATGGTAAAAGTATTAATTATTAAATTAATTTTTGGAATAGGAATCAATAACAATGTCTTTCTAACTTATTATTTTTGCAAAAATTAATAAATTAATTTTTATCAGTAATTTTGTTGTTAATTTCGTTCTTTTATTACATATTTTCCCTTTTATTTCCCATTACGTGTACTTGAATACTTGAAATGGCGATAATATTAGGTGGGTTATTTTACCTGAATTGCAACACATTTTTAATTACAGTCATTTGCAAAAATGACAAATAATAATTGGAAAAGGAAAAAAAAAACTTCACAGTAATCAAAAAAAGAATTAACATTCCTCAAAATTTTTACAGGTGCTGCATTCACATACATTTTTTTTCCCAAAAAATTTTGAGAGTAATTCTAAAAAAATTTGAAAAATATTTTTTTAAAAATTTTAAAAATAATAATTTGATAAAGTAAAACAGTACATTTCGAATGGTTGACAAATCATCGATTCCCTTTTAATATTTTATTTCTACTTTTTTTCTTTTTCGAAAAAAAAGGAACAAAAATTATATTCTTGTGAAATTATGATAAATTAATTAATTATTAACGGAAAAATCAGAAAATTAAAAATTGAAAAAAAAATCTTTCCTTGATTTTCTTTTTTTGAAATAATATAAAATGAGATTGGAATACTATCAACATGTCATTTTCTATTTTTATTTTTTTATAGTCAATATAAATAAACGTCCATTAACCGTACACAATATTCATTAGATCTATGAAGCTATTGATTATAATTCCATTCAAACATATTTAATTCAATTTCGATTCATTTAATGATTAAATTAATTCCACAAATATCATATTCAATGAAGTTATCACGAAATATAAAATTGTTATTTTCTAATTAAATATTGTTGAAAATTCAACAATTAAGGTTGCTAATCTTTTCATTATCATATACGGTAATGAAAAAGTATCGCCAACTACACAAGTTGTAATTATTTATTTCCTATAAAGTAATTTGTAAATCAAAGTAAAATAGAAAAGGAAAAAAAAAGAAAAATGGAAATGAAAGAAAAGAAAGTATTCAAATTATAATGCATCGACTTCATATTTAAATTATAATGCATCGATTTCATATTCAAATTATAATACATGGATTTCATATCCAAATTATAATGTATCGATTTCATATTCAAATTATAGTACATGGATTTCACATTCAAATTATAATGCATCGATTTCATATTTAATTTTTTTTATTGTTTGAAAAAAATTTATAAAATTTGTTTTTAAAATGCACCATTATAATAATTGCAGTTTTTCTTTTCTCGCACATAAATTACAATTAATAGTTATAATATCATTTTGATTTCAAATTAATTTTCACCCAAAATTTTCCAATTTTAATTAATTTCTGTTCAAAATTCAATTAATTAATGGATTCTAAAAAACAAAAAAGAAAAAA
>NW_018108573.1:53536-55306 GCF_000183805.2 Loa loa
TTTTTGTTTCCTCTCCCAACCTCTTTTTATGTTGTTTAAATAAATACTGTCAAGTATGAAAGTAGACATTGGTACTAAGTAAACAGTATAAATTTACCAATTACAAATTGATTTTTTTCCTTTTTCAGGAATTAAATCATTTGTTAACACCATGTATTTTTAAAATGAAAAAAAAAAAAAGAAAAGAGCATTGTTCGGTCTTTTTCTTTTTTGTTCAAAATTAATTTAAAAAATACAAATCGACAAATGTTTTGAAATATTAAAAATTTCATTTTTATTCATTTATTTTTAATTATTAAAAATATTTGAATTAAAACTAACATTAATTATCATTGTCATTGCCGGTCATTCTCTTTTTTTTTAATTTTGTCTTAATTACATTTAAATATTATAAATATTTCATTAAAGTATAAAAATTATTAAATGCCAATAATGATAGTTTTATTCTTTAATATAGCTTAATAAGTAATTTTGCATTTTTAACTTAAATATTACCTCAATATATTGTAATATATGAATAAATAAATAAATATAAGCAAATTTAAAAAGAAAAAAGAAAAACTGATGAAGAATTTATGCTAGAAGAATAAATGTTTGACAAAATTAAACTGTAAGATGAAATTAAATTGGCTGAAAAATTTGAATATGAAATTAGAAGTAATAAAAAAACAAAATTATTGAAACTACTAAAAAAATACGGCCAATTTTTAATTGTAATTAAAAGATTACAATTTTATAAATGTCTAAAAAATTCTAATAAATGGGAAAAGTTGTTCTTTTTCTTTTTTTCCACCCAAAAAGATAGCAAAAATGGTACAAATTCAAAGTTAATAATTTAACATTCGCATCTGTGCTAATTTGAAACTTTATTAAAAAGAAAATGTAATAATTTGTTAATAAATAACTGTTAATTAATAGGTGAAAAAAGTAAAAGAAGAAATATGCTCGTATTTTGAATTGAATTATTCGAATTCTTGTATTAAATTATTTATGATAAGATAGCTTATCAGATTAAATGTATTAAATTTTTTTTATTATCTGAAAGATAGTTTGATAAAACATGATTGAGTTAAAAAAAAAGAAAAAAATCAACGAATATTTCTTGATCGTTTTAATCTTTCTGGACTGAAAACCGGAAAATATAAGGTATTATTTTTGCATGGAAAATCGGAAAATATGTAATATTATTGATTAATATGTGATATTATTGATTATTTGATATTATTGATTTAATCGGAAAATATGTGATATTATTGATTGTTTCAGACGTGTAAAATAGCAAAAAAAAAAATTTATTAACAAATAATCATTATTTTTTAATGTGATAATTAGTTTGAACAATAATGATAGATATATTGTAATATGTAAAAAAGGTTTTGTAAGAAGGTGAAATTGAAATAATTAACAATGAAAAATCGATGATAAGAGGAGGAAGGAGCGAGAAGCGGTGAAAGAGATATCAAATAAAGTACTGATAATAATGATAAAATAGGAAAAAAAAATTATTTATAGGTGGGAAAGAAGATAAAAGGCAGTAAGAGAAGTATAATTTCATATAAAAAAGAAAAAAAAGAAAAAATAAACATTCTGCACAAAAACATTAATCAATGCATGGTTTTCTTATCATTACTATCATTTGTTAATTTTTATCATTTTTTAAAAACGGAAAAAAAATGGAAATTAAAATTTGATATTATTATCTAACTGATAAAAGTTTTCCGTTTGTAGTTTTTCTTTTCTTTTTTTTNTTTTTTTAGTTTTAAGATGTTA
>NW_018108573.1:56009-59341 GCF_000183805.2 Loa loa
TGAATAAATGAAGTGATAAGAGAAAAAAAGCAAAAGATAAAAGATTAAGTTTCCATCTATTTCTTTTAATTCAAAACCAAACAAATGGATATAAAAACAGAAAATCAAATGGATTTCTTTTCCTTTTTTAATTGTTGCTTTTATATGAGAACTTAAAATGGAATAAATTTATAAAGTGAGAAAGATAGGTAAAGAGAATTTAAAGAAAAAAGAAAAAAGAAGAAGAAAGAGAAAGTAGAAGAGAATTAATAAGATAAAGTGATTTGTTTTCTTTTTCATTCAAGTTTAATTTTCATTTTTTGGATTATTTGTGTGATTTTTTTAATAGATATGATAATTTTCATTTTAAACGATATAATAAATTAAAATAAATTAATTTGATGATAAAAGATTGATAAAGAATTTTTTTTTTTTGCATATTTTAACACAATGTTATCATATGATCATTTGAAGTATATTTATTCTTTGCATTAATTATTATCAAATAATGATTAAACGAATTAATGATATGGAAATTTGTTTGATTTTAATAAATATAATTGTTATTATTGTAGAGAAATAAAACATTTCCACTTATTGTCTTTAAAAAAAAGAAAAAAAAATGGATAAATGGGCAAAATTGGATGGTTGTGAAAGTTAAAATTGCTGGAAAATTTTTAAAATTTGTTAAACTGTTGAACAATAATTAAACTTTCAGTGAAATAAAATAAAAAGCAAAGAACGAAAAGGTTTTTTTTTCCTTATAATTATGCCATTTAATTAAAACGAAAAAAATATAATTGCATCATTAAATTAAAAAAAGGGTATAATCACATCATTGAATTAATTAATAAATGTTATATTTTTTATTTTCTTTTTTCCATTTTTGCCCTTTCTTTCTTTTTTCTTTCTCTCTGATTATACATCCCGTAAAGCTTTCTATTTTTGTTTCAAATAGTTATTTGAAAGTGACAAATCATGTTTCATTTAGTAAAGTTAATTTTAATTAGCAAAATAAACATACGGTCAAAAACAAATGCTCGTATACTTAGGAAATTGAAAAAAAAAAGAAATTACATTTTAGTAGGATAAATTTATAAATTAAACAAATGGAAAGATAGATAAGAGAAAAAAATAAAATATTTTGGAAAAATATAGAAAATAAAAAATTAAATTAAACTTACTTTTAACATATGCATAAAAAATTATTTATTGATTAAAAGTATGCCATAAAACGATATTATTCGATTAAAATTACTGTTATTTGCATCAGATACGATTAAAAGTTGGTGAAATGTTAAGCAAATTCTAAAAAAAAAAAAATGAAAATTTCTTGTATGGAATAAAAATAAATCATTTGGTCATTATTATCTAATTATATTCATTAACCTTATAATTATTATCTAATTATATTTAATAATAAAAAAAATGTCATCCTTACATTATGGTATAAATTAAAATTATGCCATATACTGTTATTTGCAACAAATACGATGGTAATTATCGATTGAGGATGTAAAAAACTCTTAAAAGTGAATGTTTTATACTTACCAACTTTCCAAATTGAATTTAACTTCTCAGTTTGCCTATAAAGCATTGCGGTTCATTTCCGGTTCATTTCCTATTTGCAGTTGTCATATGTTTTGGCAAATTTCAAAATCTTGCCATAATTTGATTACGTCGAACTGCATATTAATTAATTTAGCAAAAAAAAATTTGGTAAATGTCTAATATTCATTTATTCATTTCTATTTTAATTACTAATATTTGTTTTTTTGGTCAGAAATTGAACATTTATAAAGGCATAATATAGTTTTATTATGGAAAATTTTCGAATAAATTATTACTTAAATAAAAATATTTCCAAAAAAAAAAAATGGAAAATTACCAATGCGATTTTATTGAAATTTATTATTTGAATTTGTTTCACTTTTTTTTTTCTAGCTAATGCTATAAAATGGATCGGATTATTTCGTAGCTTATTACTGAATAGCTTGCATTACTGTTGCAATAATGTCAATTGAATTTTAAATTTTGAATTAATTAGACAGTTACTTCTGAGAAAAAAAAAGAATGTTGAATGAATATTAATTACAATGATAGGAAGTAATAATTTAACGAATGGCTAATTAAAAAATTAATAGGAAATTGCTTAAAAAAAAAAAAGTGAAACAAAACAAATTTTTAGGTAAGAAAAATTTTTGATTTATTTAACAGGAAAAAAGAATTAATTTCGATTTTTTTTTCTTTTCAAAATTCTCAAATTTACATTTTACAGATTTATTACGCATTGCAAAGAAAGAAAGATTAAAAAAAACTCTTTTTTTTTTCATTTAAAATGATATTATTGATGTTGTTTGTTAGTAACACAACTGTTCTCACTTAATTTAATACTTAAACTTTTGTCAATCAATTTTAATTGCAGACATCAGTTGTTGACTTTATAAGAAAAAAAAAAATTACGACTTGCATAATAAATAAATTTTTTTAATTAATGCAAAAATTTGTAATTCTAAAATAGATATGACAAATAATTTTCACATTTCATTTAAAATTTAAATTTATTTAAAAAATTTTTATTTTTTTGTCATCATTAAAATTGATGAAAGTATTAAACAATTTGCTGTGCAAATAAATTACTTTGTATAAGCATGCAAATTACAAATATTGCAATACACATTAATCTTAGCGAAAGTAATAATTTAAAACAAATAATTGATTTGCATATTGTATGTTATTTGTATCAACAATTTTATTATTGATTAAGGTTTATTTTACTCTTTCTAATATTGGTTCAAAGATTGCTTAAATATTAGCCGTTCAATAATTCGTAATTAGAGGAATTGAATGTTTACGATGATACGAGCATAAATCACCAGATAGTTATTGTAATTATTAAATTTACTGGATAAATTAGCAATGGTATGAAGTTTTAGGAAAAAATATTTCAAATTATTAAATCCGTTTGACGAAAAAGAAAAAAAACTTGATATAATATCACTAACCTTTGTGATAACTAGTATTTGCAACATTATTGTGTTGTTTTATTCGGCGACATGATTTTGAACTGTTCAATTGAGTTGTCACTGAATTACCCATTCGCAAATTTCTATTTACAAGTGTAATAGGTTGGATTTCGTAAAATAACCTTGTTGAAAATTTGAAAGAAAATTTAATTTGAATTAAATTTGACAGGAAGATTGTCCAAAGTAATAACCCGTTTCAAATAATTTCAGCAGAAATTTGAATTACAAATAATTAGCGCAATTAGTTGTGTTGTCTTCAAACAATTGAATAGAATTTTTTTTTCCTCAAGAATAATAAGTTGAAATGATTGCACGTCGTTGATTTTT
>NW_018108574.1:0-3305 GCF_000183805.2 Loa loa
TTTCTTCTTCTTCTTCTTCTTCTTCTTCTTCGTAGCAATTTCTTGTAGAAGGAAGAAGTAGTGATTCGTATTAACTTGAAGAAATCTTATTTGTATATTCATTTTTCAAGTAGTTTCCATCGCCTTCTTCAGATCGTACTGTTTAGTGTTTTCTTTCTTTTCTTTTTCCTCATTATCCTTCCATCTCTTTTCATTCTCTTTCCTTTCCATTTCTCTTACTTTTTTTTTCTCTTTTCATTCCTTCTACTTCTCTTTCTTCATACTTTTCCATAATTATTGTAAAAATAAAATCTGCATTCTGCAAATATGGAATGTTTTTATTAATTATTAAATTATACCATTCATGCAATTATTTCATATTTAAATTATGGTTGAATTGAATTAAAGAATAATTGCAAATATTTAATTTATATATTATTTTGTAATCAAATTGTAATTAATCGAATGAAATTGTAATCAAATATTAATTGAATTCATAAAATGTTAAATTTTAACATTTCTTCCCTATTTTTTTTACTCGGTTAAATTAGAAATGTTGAATGTTAAATTGGAAATGTTAAAATGGTCAAAATTATTCGATGATATTTGAAAAAAAAAAAATTTTTTTTTCTCTTTTCAATTATAAATATAATATTATTTTATAAAGTAGTAAAAATTTTGTTGATTAGAAGCTATAATTTCAAATGATATTTCTTTTCATTTAAGTTTTGATATTATCAAGTTTTCTTTCTTTTTTTTTTTAATATTATTCATTATCAAATGTTTAAATAGCATATAATTTGTTAAATTAAAAATATTAACTCTTTTCAAATTCCTACTTTTTTTTTTACTTTGCAAAAAAAAAAAAGTCAATAATTTCTATTTATACCTGAATATGTTTTATGCATTTTTGCGCATTTGCGCCTTTTTTTTTTTTACCCTAAAAGATTTTACAAGGAGTAAAACTGTTGTTGATAATACTGAAACAATTTGCATTATTTGCATTGAGTCATTCACATTTTGCTTCATGCATAACTCTCATACGGTGGTTGGTCGGTTGGTTATCTGTTGTTTCGATGATTCTCATAACCTTCAGTTTCTGCTATTTTATTCCTTCCTTCCTTCCTTCTTTCCTTCTTCATCTGACATTCTGCTTTTTATCACTTCTCATACTTTAAAATACTCTTCATTGCGCCATCTGCCATCTATCGAAAAATGAATCGAACCTTCTCCCTTGTTTCTAACCCCCCGTTTTTCCCGTTCCTTTCTCTTCGTCCACACATGATTTTCCATTCATTCATTCATTCCAAAGTGCGAATCGTTTTCTTCCTTCTGTTTCCGAATTAACATTTCCCTACATTGGACTGTATAATTTTTCTAGCATTCCCTTCCTTATTATCAGAAAAGTACAACAATATTTTTGTTTACTTAAAATGGTTAATATTGATTATCATATTGTTATCATCAATGAATTTTTACGTTCTTCCGAAATATCATCGTTAAATTTTGTTAATTTTCATACCACCTTCTATCTAAATTTAATCTCTTTCAATAATCTTTCTTTTTTTTTTTCTTCTCGCAATTCTTTTTATATTGATGTAAGCAAATTGTGATGATGCATATTCCTCAATTTTTTTAACTAGAATTCTCGGCTTTTACAATTGTCATCGTTGTCCAATTTTATTACAACAAAATCTTTCTCAACATTATCATTTTGTCGCTCCTTTCATTCAGTCTTGATGATGACATCGAATTTTGATGTTTTAAATTCTCTTCTTTTTGAATCTTCCACTTGATTTTCCTTAAATTTTTAACTTCTTTGGCCGTAATCCGATTGCAATTGGAAAGCTCTTGCTTAGTTCATCCTTTTTCAAATTATTGTTCTATTTCTACATACTTCCTTCCCTCTTTCCTTCTTTCAATCCTTTCTTCGTATTCTCCTTCTTCAAATCCTACCAGTTCCGTGTCCGTGTCACATTTGAAACGAATGTGCTTCATTGTACGAAGACAGTGAAGCGCATTTCTCCCAAATGGTCGTCAAGAGAGAACTGAAACGTTGACTTGATGACGAATTCACACTGTCCCACTCCCACTGTTTGTCTATTCTTGTTCTGTATCCACCTTTATACATTTTATTCCGCGTTTGTTCTCTTGCAAAAGCTCTTCAAATGCATTTTTCCAGTTATCCAAAATAGAATTTACTAGACTATAAAGGTTGTTTGTTATCGAATATCTGGTAATTACATTCGATTTTATTGACCTTTTAACATCATGTAATCCTTTCGGGAATTCTTCATCATCGTTAGAAATAACGAACAACGAATCGCTACTTCAGATTCAATGTTTATTCTGTTGAAAATAGTATTGGGAAAGAGAAGTTTAGTTTATAGGAGTAACAAGTTCCTCCTACACTTCTTCCATCTGATGAATCATAATCAAAATGTTTTCTAGGAATTGACGACACAGTCATTTTTCGTTCTGCACTCATTTTAATACTCCAGCCAACTTCTCAGAATAAACTGTCACAACATGGGAAGTCATTGTTGATACTGCAAACTACCACCCATACTGCTCTATTCTGCCGTAGAGAGAACCTTCTGTTCCAAGTAGTAGGAAAAAAATGTTGCTATTGGTAGGATTATCGATCAGATACATCAATTATACGGTCTACATGAATCATGGTAGTAGAATCTCAGTGATTGACTTATGATTTGAGAGTCGACGAAATATTTCTTTAAGAAATAGAAGAGAAGATGAAGCTAAACAAGAAATGGTAGAAATAAAAATAAAAGTTGAGTAGATATGGAGGTGACGTAAAATGGGATAAAAAACCTTTTGCATACGGCAGCTTATTTTTGCGCATTTTTCTCGAGCGGTAATCTCAGCATCTTGTTGTTAAGTTTCTTAGATCCAAAATAGAATGTAGGATTTCGTTACTTTGTCACTTTTCATTATCGTTATGGTTTATCTTTGTGATGAAATGCATTGCAGTTGAATTTACTTTACCTTGGATACTTCAATATTCCATTTATCTTTCCAATTTATCAACTGTTTTATTGATAGGGTAAATAACGTGTTACATTTTACGTACGTCATGCTAACAATGTTTTATTGATAATGAATTACGACATTAGCGATATTGTGGTCACTACCATAATGATCATAATAGTAATAATAATAATAATTATTATTATTACCATTACCATTATTATTATTACTATCATTATTATTATTATTATTATTATTATTATTATTATTATTATTATTATTATTATTATTATTATTATTATTATTATTATTATCTATTATTATTATTATTATTATTA
>NW_018108574.1:3630-17612 GCF_000183805.2 Loa loa
TTATTATTATTATTATTATTATTATTATTATTATTATTATTATTATTATTATTATTATTATTATTATTATTATTATTATTATTATTATTATTATTATTATTATTATTATTATTATTATTATTATTATTATTATTATTATTATTATCATTATAATTGCTATTGTTATTATTATTACTGTTATTGTTATTATTGTTATTATATTAATTATTATTGTTATTATTATTATTATTACTATTATTATTATTACTGTTATTATTACTATTATTATTACTATTATTATTATTATTACTATTGCGATTATGATTATGATTGTGATTATTACTGTTATTAATTAGCGATAGAATAATATATTTTGTTAAATCATAAATGTCAAAAGAGGCTTCGTTCATTTTGCTTTGACATTTATTAATTAGCAAGTATGATTTGGCGCATCACATCTTAATGTAATTTATAATTACAGGTTGGAAAAGTTCGTTTATAGTTTCGTTTTTTTTTTTGCTTCAAATTGATAGTTTGGTCAGTTGGCTATTTGGGAAACCATTGGTGGTGAGAAAATTAGGACAAAGGGATGATTCGTAGTGGAGCACCGGCGCCAGCGCAACGTGGTGGTACTTCATCTCTGCCATCGAATGTTCGGGATAGTATTATGCATCGTTTAATGCTTTCTACTCAAGGTAATTAATTAATGATGTGTTGCTGATGTATATTTTTAACTGGGAAATTTCTAATGAATCTGGGAATACTGATCTGAGGTTATCGGTGGTTGTAATAAATTGTAAAATAACAATGTACAAAATCATTGATAATTGTTATCAAGGTTATTAAAAAGTTGATCATTCATACTTCCCTGTATAGTATGGTTTGATGATAGCGTTGATAAGATTAATGATTATAGGATGATTATTTCAATTCTACCTGTACTTCCTTTGAAATGATTGAAATGATCGTTGTAGTTCTGAATAATAAAATGTTGCTTGATCTTTTAGTTATTGTTTCGCTCCTGGCGATATGGTTTATACTTGTTACGTATTTGTAGCCTCAGCCCTCAGCTGTTATCATATATTAGTCAAATGGTTGAAGGAAAGCTTTTCCTGTAGATTTCTACACTTTTTTTTCAAAAATTTATTTCAGCTGGAAGTGTACCAAACGGATCAGGACGAGCGGAGCAACGGTCACGAGAAGAAATGCAACAGTATATAGGACGGAATTTTCCATCTCATTCTTTTCAAGCACCAGTAAGTTGTTTATTAGGATTTTATGGTGTTAGATATGTTAGTTAACATTTTCGAACCTATAAATCTAAAGAAAAAAAGTTTGTGCGACAAAACATCAGATTTTCTACCCATCTGGTGAAGTAATTCAAACCGACGAAAAATCAACGGAGATCACAGATCAGCAAGACATCTTGTTCTTGCTAGAAATGTTTTTTTAATTTTGTTAAAATTAAATTTTGCTAAAAATTTCAGCAAGTTAACAGTGATGTAATGGATTTATGGTCGAGTGCTTCGGGAGCCGACAACTTTCCTCCTCCTATAAGTAATACTCTCCTTTAAATCAATTATTTTTGAAGACTCAAAAGAGCCTTTTAGTAAATACGTAAGTTTTATTTGCAAAGAACCGTCAAAGATTGTGTTTAAACATGAGAGATTTAAAGGCAACAACAAATAGGTCTCGATAGAGGTTTAGTTCCTTTAAATATGAGAGACCTTATTAGAAATGAACACTTGAAAGATATTTAAATTGTCGTACAGTCGTAAAGCGAAGAAACTTGATCTAAAAAAACTGTCACTAGGCACTTTGCCTTTATGTTTGTTATTTTCTCATTTAGTGTGTTATAATATTCGAATAATTTTAGGTGGAAATACATATGGTTATGGACCAGGACCGGGAACACCAACAATGTATTTGCCAAATTTGCTCAGTTTACCTCCGCTACCACCAGTATATTTGCGTTGTCCCGAATGTGGGATCTGCAAAATGAGCAGTGAAGAAATGGAGGTAGTTTGCTAGATCAGTAAACTATTGTAGTAGTGTCAGGAAATTCTAGAAAGAGTGCAGCAAACTAAGCGTTAAATGGGGATGAAAGTATCAGAAGTTATATTTGAATGGATAGAAAAACAGCAAAAACTTCTAACATTCAAACAAAAGAAAAAATGGTGTCATCGGATGTTTTGAAAATTTCCAGGTCCATATAAAAGTCGAGCATTTGCACTGGAGTCCTTTTCAATGCACTGAATGTTATGCGGAAAGATCGACCGATTTTCAGTTGCGCGAACATGTTCATTCAACACATCGAAAAAATTATGATCATAAAGTGGGGGTTGTTTTATTGTTACAGTTGAAATAATCATTACTGTTTATCCTAAATAACTAATGGATCCAAAGAAATTATAAGATTAGCATTGCTGAGTCATCCAGTAATCGTTAGTCGTCGTTAGTATCAAATAACCGGTTGATCATGGAAAGTGTAAGATTATTCATAGGCGATAGGTGGAAATCCTAGAAACTTTATCAGTAGCTCAACATTCAGCTGTCAATCGAATATGAACAATAGTTAGTTGTTCGACGAATGAATTGTTCTTCATCAGTTCATTCAAATAAGCCTGTTTCATTTCTTAAAATTATTACGACTATGAAAACGCTTTTGTTGTCTTCGAATATTCAGCTCTAGGAGTTCTTGAAATGGCAGAGAACGTTGGATAAGCATGACTATAATATGTCACTTCAGCAAGTAACAAAATTTCCATAGGAACTCTTGCTACTTCAGGTCTCCAAAATCCTCTTATGAAAATAGTAGGTGATATCTGAGAGTTGAAGGTACTGATAAGGACTCTAATCCTTTGAATCAAAATAGATAAATAATGAGGAAATCAGTATTCGTAGACATTTCTTTCTTTTTAATCAGTACTTTTAATCGTTTTTTCAGTTGATTTATCAATAATCATATTTCATACAGTTTATTTACGCGTATCACGACAATCCCACTGCGAAGCGGTTGCTGCAATTAATGATGGATCGTTGTTTGATGAATGCACGCCGTGCGCAGCCACCTTCATTGGTTAGCAATTCTCAACCATCACCGACTGCAACGACAGGGACGACATTACCATCAGCACATTTCCATGCTGCCACATTCCCGGTGAATAATATGAGAGAAAGGCTTATAACTCAAACAAATGATATGGTTTCTTTTTATAACTATAAAAGTATCGGAAAAATAGTGTAAAATTAGTGTATCGTAAAAGTACACTATAAATTATGGTGTTTAAGGTACTCTTTGAAAGTACCCTAAGCTGAGTTGAAACATTTAGTTATAGTTTCATAAAATGCAGCGCTTTTCTGGCTTAGGAATGATAATTTCAACAGTTTTAGCATCATTAAGATAAGGAAATCTTCAGGAAAATTGTGAGATTCTTTCCATGACATTCACTACCATATTTTGAGAATTTTAGGATAGACGTTCTACGGCAAGTTTATCTCCTTCACGTGAAGCAGGTGTTGAAAGTCCTATGCGTAATGTCAATACATTGACAAATGGCCGAGATCACATATCAATGAATCAGCAGCTACAAAGGTCTGGGCTTACGCCAACGGGAGCTGTAGGAGCGACAGCTACTGCCATTTCAAGAAAACGACCTGCAAGGTAATTATTTCGTAATTATTAATCCCTTCAACCATTTACATATTATGTATCAAGTTGAACTATTCACTATAAACTAAGTGATTTTCGGATATGACATCTGGTATTAGCTAAATGACGCAAACAGTAATATTTACATCATTCTTTGTTATTTAATAACCATATTAATTTACTTGCTTGTTTTTCAAACTTTCATATGCTATCAACGACTTATTTCCATTAGTGATAATACGATGTCTTGGAACACAAATACCGATGCAGTATTATCGGCGATACGTGTTGCTACCCATGAAAATGCCGATGAACAAGAAGGATGTATAGAGGGAGTTAGTGCTGAAGACGGTGGAATTGGAGTTGGAGGAGAATTGGACGATGAGTTCGCAAGCGGTATACGTGATGTCAAAAATGCATTCGACGTTACTATGGAAGAATCAAGTAATTTTTTTTTTATTCGCCACTTCGTCCTATCATATCTATTGTTTGTAATTTTTATTCAGTTGCTATTCGTTCGACCATTCAATAAAATGTTCGTTTGTCATGTGATATTATGACATATGCGTTAGACATTCTTGTGCGTCATTTATGGATCTCTTGGTAATGCCGTACGTCGGAAAGTTATTATTAAATAATTTGTTTTATTCTCAGTCAGTTTTTTGTTAACTTAAACGATAGGAACTGTTTATCTTAACGATTTATTGGCATTATTTAAAACCTTCCGTTCTTTAGAAATCAAATTTCCCTTTTAGCAGCTGAGCAATCCGATGAGGCATTGCTAACAGCGGCAGCAGCTGATGGCGGCCAGGATGCGACGGATATTTTGGGGAATGTCGCCGAAATATTTAGTGCCGGTGATATAGCCATTCCATGGAAACGACGGAATCGTGGTGGTAGTAGTAGTGTTCATGATAATAATAATATCACAGATTGTAGCACGAGAAATGAGCGCCCTAAAGCTACCAAGAGCAGGTTTATTTACATTAATCACTCCTCATATTTGCTCAAATTCGAATGTTTTCTCCACAAATCACTGAACTGCTTGGTTTATTAATTTTTGAAAATGCAAATCCGAAAATATTTTACATTCCTAGTTTCAATGCTCAGTTAAATTTTACATTTTTAAGCTTGGCAAAAAGACGTATGATGGGAATATGCAAGTGTAAACAGCTTATTACCGCTGGTGCACGACAAATGCATATTTTTTATCACATGGCAAAGGATCGTCAGGTTGAAATTTAAATTGTGATTAAGAATGTTGGCATTTGATAGAGCAAAATGATCGAAATATTTTACCGGGTGTTTCGCCGTGACACACATAATCTTCACTAGATTATTATGGAAATCTCTTCATTTCAGTTTTGAATTAATCAGTGCGAAATTATAGCTTTTCCGTTTTCGTTGCAAATACCCCGCTTGTCAAGTCCAGCACTACAGGAAAGACCAGATGGAAAATCATCAGTCGAAGGTGCACGGTGCAATAAATCCAATGTTAATCGAAGACCGAACAGCTGAATTGTTCAAAATTTCCCAGGTAGATTTTTGTGAACATAATCATTTTGATAAGCGCAAGTAGAATTATAAGATCATCCCAGTTTACTACAGTGGTTTATACCAAATGTGTTTTTTTTATTTATAGGAAGTATCGCTAGATCTTTTGGGAACAACAGGTAATAAGCCTGGTCCTACAGCTGCACGCGCACAAATGATATACGATCAGATGATGGCAGCACAAGCTCGAAATCCGAGGAATTCAAGGAGAAAGAAAAGAGCTGCAGAACGAGTAAATCTGAGCTTATTTTTGTACGAATAATGAAATGATGGATGTGGATTAGTTCCATTATGTCTAAAAAATAAACATCAAAAAATGTTGGCGGTAAATTTGGAAAT
This sequence comes from Loa loa, assembly GCF_000183805.2. Classification (NCBI taxonomy): domain Eukaryota; kingdom Metazoa; phylum Nematoda; class Chromadorea; order Rhabditida; family Onchocercidae; genus Loa; species Loa loa. The sequence continues at coordinate 9,155 of NW_018108574.1, forward strand.
GTATTAAATTTTAGGCTTTAGCCGTTGCAGCAGCACGTGCTGTTGCTACAGCTCGAGTTGCAGTAGCAACTGCAGCGCTGAATGCCCAAAGAATGGCTGCAATACAGGAAGCAAATCGATGCAGTACTGCAGAACAATCGCAACAGCAACAACATTTCCAACCTGTTCCATCAACATCACAAGAGATATCGGCCATAGAGCAAGCCGATGATCAACAATTGCATTGTCAAAAATGTCATAAATTACTACATAATAAGGTAATTTTATTTCGTAGACTTTTCCTTAACACATTTGCATGCCAAATATTTAGGAATAGTTATAAATAGAATTGTTCGTAGTTGATTCACTATTCTTAGCTATCAGATTATACCTTATAATGGATAGTCAGGTTACAGTTGATAAATTAACCACTAAAACGTGATAGTTTGTCCCTCAATTTGCCTATCTTTGCGGCACCATATGTCTGTCCATTGTTTGACTTTGTTTATGGGAAATCAATCTTCAGGCGAAACGGAGCTTGCAACAATGACTTTGGTTCCGGATTATTGAATTTCTATTATTTTCCGTCCTGAAACTTTTATTTTTCAGATACGTGGTTTCCATGTTCTGTGGCATATGGCCAAAGATCTTGGTATCAATCGTTACATATGTAAATTTTGTGATTTTGGTCATGATCGAAAGCAAGCTGTGGTAAGCCATGGAAGGAGGGAGCACGGTACAGAAGATTGTTGTGAGGATCATGTTGAGGTTTCTCGTTATTGATATTTTCTGTGCATTTTTTTTCTTTTTTTTCTACTATGCGTCTATGCTTACGTTTTCCCTTCTTTAAATATTTCTGAAATTGCAGCAATAAAATAATTTCAGGAATATTCAGATGAGGTAAAAGCAATGACTGAACAGTGTTTCGGTTTACAACCAACATCGTCGCAAGATACCCGTGTACAGTGCAAGGTAAATTTTCTCAACGTTTTAATAAATGCGTCCAGCTGCATAAGTTACATACCAGAGCTGCATAAGTTACACACCAGATTAAGTAAGCTGGTTGCGGATTTTTGCATTTCTTGGTAGCTGCTGAATTAAATTACGCGTGTTTGTTGAACACAAGACATCACATCACTCAACGAAACGAATTTTAGCCATCGGGTAGTGTTATTGTAGAGATGTTTCAAAGGATGAATAATTTTAACGAGTTAATTGTCCCGGAAGAAGTCAAGAGACTTTACTATCCGTTGACAGAACAACTTGTGTGTGACAAGGTTTTTTTTATTCTCCAATCGGTTCATTGGCCGAGTTCATTGGTTTTTGTCGGTTCAGCGATGGGGGCAATGTTTTTTATTATTAAATCTGAAAATGTGTGCACAAAATTTGCGAATTTCTAATCCTTATTGTTGGTAATTTTTCACCTCTAGAGTATTCACTTTTTTTCCAATGTGATACGTTTTAGCAATCCGATCAAGCAGTTAACGATGAAGGAATGGTTGCGGAATCTATGGTAAATACTAATACTACTGCTGCAAATACGGTTTCAGAAGAGATTTCCAATTCAGCACCTTATGGCATAGTAAGCGAAATTTTTCGCCTGCAAGAGTTTAATTTCTAATTCCGAGTTTCAGAATTCGATTCCGGAATTGCAGAACTGTGAGTCCAGTCCCAGAAAGTTTGAAAATCGGTGAATTAGAAGAAAGTGACTACTTCATACTATTTTCTGATAACACAACATTTAGAATTTTCCAGGACGAATATGGCACAAAGCCTTCGTCAGTACCGCATTGTATTGAATCATCACAGCTGCTACTACATCAGTCCGAGTCATCACCGATTATGTCACGATCATTTGCATCGACGTCATCCTCGTCATCATATCGTGATCGTATGAGAAAAGCTAGAAATCGTCGTTTCGGAATGCGTAAACCACCATCCAAGTTGAAGCGCAAAGAAATGGCAAAGTTGCGTGAAATTAGTATGCGACTCGGTGGTGCGCAGTATTTCAAAAAACGCTTCAACGAAGCAGCACATTGCCAGGTTATATTTTACTGCGGAAGATTCAGATCTAAAATTTCTGAAAATCAAGATTAAAATTTCTCAAGAAAAATTTCAAAAACATTGCAGAAATGCGGTTTGCTAACAACATCAAGATTAAGTGATCATGCATACAAACATCTGGATGTGCAGCTGTTTCTCTGTCCGCAGTGTGATATCGTAGGTTTTTCTCTAGTTGTTTTTGAATTTTTAGCTCTGCTCTTCCTGTAACTTTTTCTTGCAACTCATAGAATTTATGAAAGAATCTAGTTGTACATAATCCAGTTATATAACAGAAAAAGCTAAGCTGTATCAAGATTCAATGCTTTTAAAAAGGTCACTTTTTCATTGGTTCTGCAATTATAATATTTATGGAAGTATCTAGTTATATGTAAATCCTGGGCACAGTTCATAATCAGTCCTTTATCAACTGGTTCAGGTCAGTAATTAAAAGTTCACAATTCATTATCAAGACAATATCAGCAGTTGAAATATTTTTAATCCTGAACTTTATATATTAAAGGGAAATCAGTCACGTGATTTGGTAGTCAAACATATTCGGGATATGCATAGTAGTCAGGAACATCCAATCGATGAACGTTGGAAATATCGCGTTGAAATTAAGGAAATCATCCGTGAATGCTATCCAGCGTACTTTATCGATGCACCAATACCTACTGCTGCTGATATCGAAAAATTGTATGAGTTGCTTTTGTTTCATGAAATTTTGATACTTCAAGAAAGTGTTAATGCACAAGAATTGTGCGCTGAAATGACAAAGAGGTGTTTTTGATTCAAGTCTTAATCTACGTTATTTAGTTAATCGGGTTTTTTAACTTTTCCAGAAAGCAGAGTTTGTCGTCGGGGCGGTTTTTTGATGTCCTTGGATCCACAGATGATGATCAGCCAGAAAGTGTTGATGCAACTCTTGAAAGAGATTTTGGTGGAGAAGCCGGTGATGGAGATTCGGATGATGATCGACAAAGAGAAGGTCGCTGATAATTAATCTCTTTTTATCGCTAGGTTTTTCTTTTTTTTCAAATATAGTTTTTTCAAATACAGGATTAGACAAGTTTGCAGTGAATACTGATGTATTGACGAAAGAAGTTATAGCTGATCATGATAGCTGAAAAGGTGTATTTGTGCTGGTCAATCGAATAATATTTTAGTATACCAATATTTTATGTCTTAAGATTTTATAACTAAAAAAGCTAGCTATGATTTTCAAATAACGGGAATTTCCGAATGTACTAATATCGAATTTTCCGATTTTATGAGAAGTTCCATTTATTAGGTTTTCGAAACAACATTGCTTCAAGTCACAGACATCTTTCAGGTTTGGAACCGGAACAGGACGCACAGTCCTATACAGAAGGAGGTGATTATGGTGTAGACGATGCCATATTATGTGAGGCAGATCATGCACAAGAACGTTTCATAATGGGAAATGACGGTGATCAGTCGGTGGATAGTGATACAAGTGGTGATGACGCTATGATTGAAGAAAATGGACATGATGAGGTGCCTTTTATCTCACTATATGATTTTATTGTTTTTTGTTATAATGAAAAACATGATGATTTGCAATGTAAAGTTAGTTCTAGCATATATTATTGATTTGACCGACATGACTTTTTTCAGTTATGTGAAATTTTCATAGAATTAATATGATGTTGCTCAGGTATTTTCCAGTTTTAATTCGTAATAATACGACATGTTATGTCAAATTTTGATCTCGTCTCTTATCTCAATTTTAATCTCGTTGGATCTCGTCTCTCGAAAACATTATTGTTACTCAGTTGTCGTTTCAAGGTTTACTCATTATTTAAATTTAAAAGTTAAAGATGCAGAAATATTTACCTATGTTTTGCAGGCAGAAAGATTTGCTGGTGCATCGTCGGGGCAGTCATCAATCACTGGGCTACCATTGCTGGAAAACGAAGATGTTTTAGGAAGTGGTGGTATTTTGGTGAAAAATGAGCCAGATAATCATTCTGATCTCACTGGAGAAGCTGAAATTACGCATATTGTGGAAGAAGATGACGAGGGAGAAGAGGAAATGTGAATAAAAAAAGAATGCTGTAATTCTGGTCCTTCAGTTATTTTTTAAGCATAGTTTTGTAAAATGAAAATTTTGCCAATTTTTCAAGTTACTCGAATTTACTCCGTTTTTCTTTTTCTTTTTTTTTTTTGTCTCAGAACGAGATGCTTGATGATCACCGGTCTTTTTTAATAATATTTACTGTGTTATCTAACGTGCACTTCACCATGGATCATAGGTGCAGACAAAAAAAAAAAAATACACATTCCGAAATATAAAATGAGACCAGCACCTTAAATCGGAATGGTTTGAAATTACTGATGAGTTAGACCAGTGCGAAAACTGTGATTTGTCAGTTTTTCCAGTGTCGCCAAAATCTTGTTGAAATTTCAAAGTTCCGTTTAAACAAAATAGCAATTAAGCTCATATTTTGTGCAAGTACCATTGTTATTGCAAAATCAATTTGAAATTTTGTTTTTTATTTACATTTTCTTGCACTTCTGCATTTATATCACGCTACTGTTCATCGTTCATTCAAATTTTGTCTCAATAGGTGATAATTGCGCTACATCAACGTCTATATTTTCGTGGACTTATTGTGTTTTGCAAGTCCATTTATATATACTTATGAATCAGTAGAAGTGAATTTCGATGAACAACCAGAAGAGAAGGATAGTATCAATATTACCTGGTAAATAATGATTCATTTTTAGTGGTCAAATGAAAAATTAGTTATCAGCAAAAAATGTGTCAAATTTGAAATTGATTTTTTTTTAAAACATTTAAAATTAAAACCAAATTAAAGTTGTATATGCATTCAAATTGCTTTTTGATCTTTTTCTTTTCCTATCTTTTGATATTATTACGCGCCTATGTCAAAGAAGCATAAGTTTTCGTTTTGTTATACTATTGAGTTTCAGTGTTGTTAAAATTGTCATCATATATAAGTGATGTATGAATGACATATGGTTGGTTTCTATGATTTAATTTTCTTTTTCATTTTGAAATTTTAATAATAAAAAAGGAAATTTAGAAAATTCACTTTAAACATTTCAATCAAATGAAAAACGACGAATAAATTGAATAAATAATAAATATATAATAGTACATAATTAGTTAAATAATAACAGTAGAAATATCAACTTTCTATAATCATTCGGCTATTTTCATGTTATATATGAATTGGTTGATTATAATTAGGCGTTCAGATTTACTAATTAATTGTCATGGTTGAATTATTATGCTAATACAACTCATTCCATTGCTTTATTTTTAAATTGTCTTAATAGGGGTGATTAGGAAAGAGGGGGAGAAAAAAAAAATGGAGTTGGTATTTAGCATTATTTGTTAATGATATATATATAGATATTTGAATTGAAAGATTTCTCGTTTTTCTTTCATTCTTTACGTTTCTCTTTTTTTCCTTCTTTTTTTTTCTTTTCTTGTTTCAGGAAAAGAAGTCATTCATATCCGTTCTATTCCGTTAGCTTTACATATACCTCCTGTCCCATTATTATTTTTTTAATTTTCTTTTTTTTTAAATTTTTAAAAATTTTTCATTATTGTGATGCTTCATTACAGTGTTTACTTTGTTAATGTGAGTTATATAAATATATTTGTTAATTATTGATATTTTCTTCCCTTTTTTTCTCTTACTTTTTTCTTCTAATTTTTTTAATATTACCTTTAAATAAGTTTACTTTTACTTTTTATTAGTATCAAGTAATAGTATGTGTTGCAAACTTTATTCCAAAAAAAAAAAAATAACTAATATTGATGCAATAATTCCTTTCGAATTTATCATCCGGGAACAGAACATTTAAATTTTGGAAATTTCAATTTAAAACATTAAAACTGGTGAAAGATTTTGCAAAGAAAGTGATTTTTACAAAAAGAAATGGTCATGGAAGATTAACAAAAAAAAAAAAAAAAAAAGAAAATCTTTGAAATAATTTTACTTGAAATTTAAATCACTAGGAAGAATTTGAGGAAGAAAGTGAAAGTTGGGAGAAGATCAGGACAGGATGGAAGATATATGATTGTGTATTTTGTTTGAAAGTAGGCAAGTAAACAAATAAATGAGCAAACACAAAAGTTTTGCCGCTATGTAGCGTTGCAAGGTAAACAAGCAAGAAATTACCGGATCATATTCTTTGCAAGGTAAATAAGTATGAAATATATATATACGTGTATTTTACTACGTTTCAATGTAAAATGAAATCGTTCGTAAACAAAATTTGAAATTGCCCATATCTCACGTATCATTGCAAGGTAAATAAGCGTGAATTTGTCGATATATGTCGTTACAAACAAAGTTAATTTGTTAAAATTACTTGAAATTTTATGTTGTAGGATAAGCAAACAAACACGAATACAAAACACAAAGTAAACAAAGGTAAACAAAGGTAAACAATTCGAAATAACAAATATAAATGAAATGCTTATTGTGTTAGTATGACATTTTTCATCTCAAATATTGATAAAATATTATAATTTTGAAAGGTAAAAGAAAACAAATTAATTGGAACATTAATTAATAATGCATTAATTAATAATTTGAATATATTCAATCCCAATATATAAATAATATCAAAAAAAGGAATTTTTTTTGAATTATATTTCATTAAAGTTTAATATTTTCTGCTTTTTATCGTTCTTTTCTCCTTTCCTCTCTCTTCCTCTCTTGTCCTTTCACAAAATTGAAGCTAAAAAGAAGAGAGAGAGAGAGAGAGAGGGAGAGAGAGAAAGAGAAAGAGAAAGGGAGAAAGAAGAATTTCCGCTAATGATTTTTATTAAATTCAAAATTGAACTGCAATGAAGATATTTTGGAAAAAGAAGAGGCATAAAAATATTAATACACAAAATTAAAATTAAAATTATGAGAAATTTTAGAAATAAGTATTTAAAAATTGAAATTTATGCAAATTTTTGAATGTTTATTAATGTAACCAAAATAAATTTTAATTTAAAACATTTGCAATATTTAAAAATTTTTATATTTCTTTTCGTTTTCTTTTTTTTTTTTTATTGTAAAAAGATAATCAACAAGTGAACAGTCGGTTTGATAGAAGAATGACCTTTGAATATAGTGAAAATAATCGTATCAGTGGTTTCACCTTATCAGTTTCTGTGCCACCTTCTGCGAGGTTAATAAAATCCGGTATTTTATCGATTTTTCTTTAAAGAATCAAAATTTAACTCAAAATTTAAAATTAAAATCAATTCAAATGAATTATATCAATAATGTTTATTTGATGGTTAAAATGAAAATTTTATACTTGAATTGATGAAATAACATGAAAAAAGAAAAAAAGAAAAAAAGAAATGGAATATTTTGAATAGAAAATACGACGTTTATTAAAAGGTTAAAGTTCATGCTTTTATTAATTGACAATTTTAATTTACAAAAATGAATGATTTCTTTTTTCGCAATTTTTTAATATCATATATGTTTTTATTAAGTCTATATAATATTTGAATTTGTTACTTTTTTATTCTCTTCAAAATTTCACATGACTGAAAGGATTATATAAAATTGCGGGCATAAGATGTTAAAATTCATATGCAAAAATACTAATTAATGTATAAATTATGCTTAAATACTAGTATTTAATGACTAATATTCCAAAATTATTTCATCATATTTGAAACTGCAAACTAAAATGATTAATTCGTTTCTTGGAATTAGATTCTAAGCCATCTTATTTATTTGAATAAATTTTCGAATGGAAGAAAAAAGAATTATTTTTAAGTAATAAAAAAGTAAAAAAGATTTATTTATTCGAATAAATTTCCAAAAAAAAAGAATTAAAGAATTAAAAAAAAAGAAAAATGAATTTAAAAGAGAATGAGAAAGAATCAATTTATATATTATATGTTTGCTTATCATCCATATAATATTCTGTTTATTAATTTTAGCTAATTATATTTATTGTACTTAAAATTATTTTAATCCCGTTCAAAGATTAACATATATTGGCTAACATTGGGTTCAAAGATTAACATATATTGGCTAACTTTATCATTGGGTTCAAAGATTAACATATATTGGCTAACTTTATCATTAAACAGAGAAATTTCCACAATGTAATAAACAAATAATAATGAACACCGCTAATTTAAAATATTTGTATTTAAATGTAGCTATTTTGTATTTTAATTACAGATACACAAAACATAAATACATAAAAAGTATTTAAAATTGTAAGCCAATAAGTAAGCTAATTTTGTCATGGGTAGATCAAAATATCCTGCAACTAAAACTGATGAAAATTGAATTGGAATTATAGTCAAATTCTTAATCTGTTTAATTAATTTTCATTAATTTTACCATCCAAATTATTATCAAATTTTAAAATTATTATCAAATAATTGTTAAACAAGTTTTTTTAAACAGGT
>NW_018108574.1:17898-21797 GCF_000183805.2 Loa loa
GGGTTCAAAGTATTAACATATATTGGCTAACTTTATCATTGGGTTCAAAGATTAACATATATTGGCTAACTTTATCATTGGGTTCAAAGATTAACATATATTGGCTAACTTTATCATTAAACAGAGAAATTTCCACAATGTAATAAACAAATAATAATGAACACCGCTAATTTAAAATATTTGTATTTAAATGTAGCTATTTTGTATTTTAATTACAGATACACAAAACATAAATACATAAAAAGTATTTAAAATTGTAAGCCAATAAGTAAGCTAATTTTGTCATGGGTAGATCAAAATATCCTGCAACTAAAACTGATGAAAATTGAATTGGAATTATAGTCAAATTCTTAATCTGTTTAATTAATTTTCATTAATTTTACCATCCAAATTATTATCAAATTTTAAAATTATTATCAAATAATTGTTAAACAAGTTTTTTTAAACAGGTTTTTAATATAAGTTTTTTTTTTCTAAATAAGTTTTTTATTTGGAAAAAGTAAATTTTTTTAAATAAATGGAACAAGATTTTTTTAAATAAATTTAAATATGTCTTTTAAATAAATTTTTTTTTCCTTTTAAAAAAATATATTTCAAAATTTGTTCGCTCACTATATGAACAGAAAAAAAATTTTTTATAATACTTATTTGATAATTTATTTAAAAAATTACACAATACTGGGAAAAATAAATACCATTAAAGGATGATAATTTGGAAAGGAATTTAAATTAATATAAGAATTGAAATAATTAATGAGTAATTAAGGCCAACTTATTCATTTGTGCTCGATTGGGAAAAAAGAGAAGAGGCGAAAGTATCATCAGCATCAAATGATCGAAAAAAAAAAGTAAAATGAAACATTTTAGCGGTAAGTGTTATATGTTTGATATAACTAAAGAACTTTAAATAATTCAAATTTAATTTAAATTTAAGTTATTAATTTACACTGCGAATTTTCCTAAAAACATTTGATTTCTAAGAATATTAATAATAAGAAAATGCAATAAGTACATGAAATTTATTGTTTTAAAAATTATTATCACAATCATTTGAAAATTAGCAACAAATTAGGGAAATTTACTATATTTAATAATAATAAAATCAAGTCTAGCCAAGTAACCCAAAATAATAAGCCAAGCACTAATTAGCCTGAAATAATTTAGCTTTTTTAACACAATTAATTTCGAATTAATTAATGATTTACTGATGGAATGCAAGTGATTTTATTGTATTCCCAAATACTTATTAAATGAAATCAAAAAAAGCCATTTACTATAGATCTAACTTGAAAAGTTCTATTGTAAACTAAGCTTGCACTAAATTAGAATGAATTCTACTAGGCTATACTTATTCATATATTAAATTAGAATAAGTTCTACTGGGCTATATTCATTTATGTTTTGAGTTAGAGTAACTTTTACTAGGCTATACTTAGTAAATACACCATTTGATAAGATTAATTATTAACAGGTGGTAGAGAAATGGAACTGCTAACTAAATAATAAAAATATCAGGAAGTAATAATTAATCATGGGGTACGATAATTAATCATGAAGTGCGAAAATATCATTTTTTCAGTTTTTAAATTTCCGGCGATTTTTTTTTCCTTTGAAGCTAATATTTCAAAATATATAGGTTTAAAACTTTGAAAAAAATTTAAATTGAATTCTTTTTTGTGTTACCATTTATTCCTATTTTAAGTTAAATAAAATTATAATATTTTTAAATGCAAAATTAAAATAATTCGTATATTTCTTCAAAATAAATTTTTAGCAAAATGTACAATTAATGATGTTAAAAATGTTAAATCATTTTCATCATCAGGTACAAGTATAATTCTATTTCAAATATTGATTTCATTTATTCATTTATTGTAAAATCATTTTCTTCCTTCGATAAATCATTTATGATTAATTTTTTTCCTTTAATTAACGAAATTTTGCTTCTTTTTTTTCAAATTTTGAAAGTAAACTTTTCAAATTTTTGTAAGATTAAATTATAAAAAGTTTTTGCTAATTTAAAAAAAATAAAAACCAAGAAAAGATGGGTAAAAAAAAAATCTTACAGATAGCATATCATTCAGTAAATCATTAACAACAAAAGGAAGTCAAAATTTTGGTGGAAATAACGTAAAGTTTTAAATTAATTGCATAAGTTCCACGATTTGATTGATCAGTTTAATTAGTACTTCAATTAATTAAATACTAAAAATTGAAAATTTCAAATTTACAAATAAGCGTAATGATTTTATTCTTTGAATTGTAGGAGAATGAAGAATGCTATTATTGATTTGTGATATTTCAGAAATTAATCAATCAAAAAAAACATTTTAAGCATTTTAAAATCGAGCAAAAAATGCCCAATGGAAAGGAAGCACAATATGATCAAATGAAAAATCAAAGTTTTATTTAATTTTATTGTTTTAAATTTTCTTAATTTTATTTTACTTTTTTTTAATTGATATACGATATTAGTTACTTTTTGCAATCGATATTTCACATCAAATTAAAGTATGCGATAAATTTGAAAATTTTAATAAAAAGGAAAGGAAAAAAGAATTTGTAAATAAAAAGAAAACAAATTTTCGAAAATTAATCAATAAAAATTAAAATGCATATTTAGCTTATGACAATTTGGAAAGCAGTGAACGATTGGCTGATAACGATAGCATGCGATATAAACATTTGGTAGATTATTGATATGATAGTAAGTAGGATAAGATGAAAGGAAAAAGAAAATTTGAAATTGTAAAATACCAAATAATTAAATTGAATTTTATTTTGATGAATGAAATTTTAAAATTTTAAAAATTAAATGAATGTAATTAATAAAATTATCAATAAACAAATTGATAGCAAATTACGGAACGGAAAATATCTGATGAATAGAATTGTTGTTGGAAAATATTTTATGATAAAAATTTAATGAAATCTGCAAAAATGCATTTGAAGAAAAGTATTTGTTAAAAATTCATTCAAATGAAATTCGTTTTTGGATATTAATCATAAAGTAATAAAATTTTAAAAAAAAGTGCAAATCAAAATTTCTTAGCAATTAACAATAAAATAATTGCTGCTATTATCACCATAATATTTAGTTAATTAGTTGAAGTGAAAATGAGTAGGATAAATTAATTGTAATTATCGGAATGAAAAATGATGCAATTAAAGTAATCTAATATTGTATTATGTTACTATGTAAAGTTATAGAGTATTGAATTACTTAAATTGTATTGTTTTTCTAATTTAATTATCATATAAACAATAAAATACATCAATTTTTCAATGTAAATGCAATTTATTTTATTTATTTACTTGATAATTTTAGGAAAAAAATTTCAGAATGATATGATAAGAATGGATGAAAATGACAAATTTATGATTGAATTAAAAGTAATCATTCGATATTATACAAGTAATTATGAAACAACTGAAAGTGTTATCACTGATAAAGTGATAAATTCATCAAAGTTAATTGATGCACTTAGATTTATGCTTCGTAATATATCGATTTCATCAATGTAAGTTAATTATTATATATATATTTTTTCACATCCTTTAACGTACGTTATGCTAATATATATTCCTCCGAAGGCTCAAACATGTTAAAATTATTAATGAAAAATTTTATTACATATTATCGAAACTATTACTATTGATGACTTTCACATTGTTTAATTAATATTGTTTAATTAATAATAACAACAACAACGTACTAATAAGAACTTGATAATAATAATTAATAATTAATAATAATAATAATAATAATAATAATAATAATAATAATAATAATAATAATAATAATAATAATAATAATAATAATAATAATAATAATAATAATAATAATAATAATAATAATAATAATAATAATAATAATAATAATAATAATAAAATAATAA
>NW_018108574.1:22353-25186 GCF_000183805.2 Loa loa
AATAATAATAATAAATAATAATAATAATAATAATAATAATAATAATAATAATAATAATAATAATAATAATAATAATAATAATAATAATAATAATAATAATAATAATAATAATAATAATAATAATAATAATAATAATAATAATAATAATAATAATAATAATAATAATAATAATAATAATAATAATAATAACAGTGATAATAATAATAATAATAATAATAAAATAATAAATAAATAATAGTGACTATTAGACTGTCACTATTAGACTATTAACAGTAATAATAAATGATGGTTTCGGCAATATAATATATATATATATATATATATATATAATATCTCATTGAGAATTAGACGAAATTAATTTACTTAAAAATAAAAACTTCACACATATAAATAGTTCCATATTTATATTTCCTGTTTTTTAATCGAAGAATTTTGAGAGAATTGTTTATAATATATATCATACCATATCATATTATTTCATATGGCATGAAGAAAATTAGCATTTATTTTTTTATTATTTTTCTAAATAAGCATTTTGATCTGATTTATTCTTTAAAATTTGAGTAAATTACTCAAATTACTGCCATCACTATTATCAAATTTGCAATGAACTTCTTGCTTGGAACATTTACCTCTCCTCACCGTCCCCAAAAAAAAAAGAAAAGGAATAATTCGTTTACTTTAATTTTAGCAACTATGATTACGGACGACTGTTTTTATTTCCTGATGGTAAACAAAATGATAAAGTTCTTGAATTACCGTATGATCAGTATCGTAACAAACAGTTAACGGAATTTTGCAATTCCGGAACTGGTTGTACATTACTACTTGATCTAACAGATATATTTTTGAAGCAAGCAGCATAGAGATTTCCAAATATTATCAAATTCATGGGATTGGAAATGGTGAGTAATTAGAAATCGGTACAAAGTCAAACCAAAATTAAATTCAATTTTTTTCCCAGTTTAAGGAAAAAGATAGAATTTACTTAAAGAAGGATAAAACTTAAATTTTACACTTCAATTTAGAACCAAAGGGTTCAAAATCTAATCGGACTTATATATTTTGAATACTTGCGCGTGTAACCTTTTATAGAAATATTTATAGAAATATATAAAAAACCAAAAAAAAAAAAAAAGAAACGACAATTACCACACAGGTATTTCACCTTTCAAGAAATATTACCCATGTCAATTCATTCTCTTTCATGAGAAATTGAAAAAAAAAAACTCAAATTCCAAAATTAAACCAGAGGATTTGAAAGTTTTTGAAATCAATCCTTTCAGTTACTGCAGAATAACAAACATTTCACCTGGTAATTGTAAAAAATTTTCATTTTTATTATTATGAATCATTAATTTTTGTAGTAAATTGATTTCTACACGCAATAAATCAATTATTTTCCATTTCAATTTCCAAACAGATTTCCATTCTTTTCCTTATTAATTGTCACATACATTTTGACACAACAATTATGCATTTGTGAAAATATCGAAAAATTTTTCGTAATTAAAATTTACATTTGTACCCAGCTAATTGTGAAATCATTTTTTTTAAAAATTAACATCCAATTTTGACAGGAATTATTAAAACCGATTGGTTTTAATAATTTTGCAAAAATAATAAATGCATTTGTCTGATTAAATTTAAGGCCAAAAAAAGACTAAATATTATAAAATTAAGCATGCAAGAGATTTTATTAATTAACAAATGCTTTCGTTATAAAGGAAATCTGAGCAAAAAAAAAAAAAAAACTCGATTCAATTTACAATTTAGGACTAAAAACAAAGAACAAAAAGAAAAAGAAAAAAACTATATGTATACACTAGTAACAAGTAGACAATGATAATTAATAGTATGAAATCGTTGATTATCAATAAATAATCACTCTGCTGCCACATATAGTTCGTCATGTCATCATTTTATATCATATCACAATGATTTAATGTTGTTACCATTGCTGAAAAATTCTCAAAATTTAATAATTATTGGATTATTTAGAAAGTCAGTGAAATGGTGGTGCAAGTGATTTGAAATATGCTAATATTTTACATACACACATTACACATATATGTAAATCACTATTGAGTGTTTTTTTTTTCCGCATTTTATGTTAATTTTAATTTTCAATTTTAATTTTCATGCTCTTCACTTTTATACCATTCAGTCCTTTTTTTTAAAGAAAAATAAAAGAATACATATGTATATATACATAAAAAATCAAACAATGTTCTCAAATCTTTTTTACCCATTTTTTTCAAAAAAAAAGGAATTTGAAAAGAAAATTGAAGCATAATAGAAGTTTTACATACCATAAAATAAATTTGTTAAAGGGAAAAAAGGAAAAGCGAAAAGAAGATAAAGGAAAACAATTAAAAGAACAATAATATAAAAACTGAAACGAATAAACAATATCAAACAAATTTTGCAAAAAAAGAAAAGAAAAAGAACAAAAAACAGAACAAAGTTTGGGAAAGAGAAAAAACTTTTTTCGACAATCGGACAAACAAGCATAGGCAGACGAAGACACATGCGATACACCAAGACTACATAAAATATAGCAATTAAAACTTTTAAAAACGAAAGATGATAAAAGTAAATTCGGTGAAGAGAAAAAATAAATATAACAACGGCTTGACAAGCATTAATAGACTTAGAAGGTTACCTTTTACAAATCACTTTTGACATTTGAACTTATGTAAAAATCTGCTTTTCGAATTTCAGTTTATAAAAAATACAAAATTAATTACACAAAATTTTCCTACAATTTTCGCATATATATATATATATATATATATATATATATATATATATATATATATATATAGTAGTA
>NW_018108574.1:25451-37568 GCF_000183805.2 Loa loa
TAATAATAATAATAATAATAATAATAATAATAATAATAATAATAATAATAATAATAATAATAATAATAATAATAATAATAATAATAATAATAATAATAATAATAATAATAATAATAATAATAATAATAATAATAATAATAATAATAATAATAATAATAATAATAATAATTTCGTTTACAACAGCTAAAATAACTGACCAAATGAATAATGACTACATGAATAACTAGAATTGTAGCATAAATAACCGGTCACTGATCAACTAGGTCAACTTGTTAAATTTCCTCCTTATTCATTACTAGAATTATTGAAAAAAAGAGAAAAACTTCCCGATATCTGAGAATGTAAAACTGAAAAAATTCTCAATATCCAAGAAAAGTACAACAAAGCATAAGGGATTTCCCGAAATAAGGGTTGATATACATTTCAAAATCTGTCAACATTCTCTATCAACACAACGTGATTATATCCAAAACAAAATGATAAACGAAACAACGCCAACATGCATATAGATACAATTTCTAAGCATAAGGATGCAAATTTGCGCATATATGATAATATTTTGTAAACAGTATAAAATTTTTGAATTATTCAAATTTTTGTGAAGAGAAGAGTCAAGTTATCACACTCTAACTTTTGTAGATTCCGCAATCCTGAATTGGAAATCATTTTTCCTATTGAAACAGTTTAGTCTGAATGCTGATTACATTTAGTAATTTCAACAGAGCAGGCATTACTATCATGTTTGAACAAAAATTTGAAAAAATCCCAGGTTGTTTACTTAATTACTAATTTCCTTTTTTTAAAAGCTTTAAGTGGAAATGAATCATTTTTAAAAAACTAAATGTAAGTTAATAGATATACAAGATTTATTTGTAAAAGTTGATACTATATACGAGCTACTTCATTTCGATTCACTGTTGACGCTTGGATCGTTGTTGACATTTGTGAATTTGCTCGCACAGGACGTCGTATCGGTCCCGGATGTTCCTACAAAAATGGAATGATAACTTTTAATTGTTTAAATTTTTTTTAAAAGAAAAAATCTGCTACAAAAAATCGAAATATCCCAACTGCCATCACTATTAAAAATTTGCATATAAAAAAGTTCCATACATTCCCACAAATTACATAAAATATTACTATATATTCAACACAAGCATGATCTAATTATTTCAAAAACTACTAAACTTTTCCCGAGAAATCCAATATCAACATGCAAATTATATTTATGTAGTTAACTATCTCAATTCTATAAACTAATTATGTGAAATTGATCGCAATTCATCATGTGTGATCACTTTTCCCTTTTTGAATTCTAGATCGACCGACTTCATTAAGCATCCCACAGCTTTGCTATTTTCGAAATGAAAGGAAAGAATTTAACATATGCTCTAAACTACGGAGTAGTTAAGATCTACCTAACCATACATTTTAAATGATCAAGAGATGAGTATAACATGATAACCAGAAATAAAGAATACTATTTTTCATATTCTAAGAGTTGAAAGATCAAAAAACAATTTCCAAATGCGTCTATTAGCTAGTTTTGTTTTAATTTTTTGTTTCGGTTTCAGAATTTTGGACAGTTGAAAGGGAATCATAAATCGCAGATGGAAAGCGTACAAGTATAATAAAAGATAATAGATGCATGCGACATACCACAGCATGAATTTCTTGACTTGTTAGCTGAGCTGTGCAAAGCATGCCATTGCGTCCTAGCGAAGAACCTTAAGTTTAGAAATGAATGAATAGAGAAAGCGAAGGAAACCAGAATTTTTTAAACAAAAATAAATTTCACATCATAGAAACACAAATATGTTGCACGCAATATGACCACGTAATGTGACCAAACAATTTACGCCAATATTACACGGAAATTAAGCAAATACAAACATTTCTGGTTAAGTATTAAGTAGAATTAATGTTAAAGAGAAGTTATTATTTAAAAAAGATATGCATCAGTAAACTGAATGGCCACTCTTTTCAACAATAACTGCAAAGCTTACCATCTGAACTTTTGCTATGCGAACTCAATGGACGTGTTTTGGACTGCATCAATTCAAAATCACGACGAGAAATACTACTTAAAGTTTGCGCACCATGCAAATTAGCTGTTGCTGTACTGCTCGAACGCATTATCGGGTTAATAAATTGACGTACCTGTCAAATCCAAAATTAGATTTTTTTTGTCAAAGCACACCAGAAGAGAAATTATAGAGATTGTAAGGAAAAGGAGTGAGTGAATGAGTGGAAAATTCAAAGAAAATTTGAAATCACTTCTAATTATGTCAAGCACACATAACGTTTAATCTTTCACGAAATACTTAAGTTGCAACAAATTATATATGCTAAACCTAAACTTAATGAAAAATTCAGAATTATTTAATGAACAATGTTGAAAATTCTCGCGATATCATAATTTTCATTTTCAGAAAATTTAATTTTTTAAGGAAAGCAAAGCTACATACTGAAAGTAAAATAATGTCACGTAGGTAGTAGCAGATAGAGCAAAATTAAAATAATAACAACACATATATTGTTATTATTGCTGTTACTGCGAATATCACTATGAATATTAGTAATACTGAAACTTCAACAAAGCATGCGCAAAATGCATATAGTAAAGTTATCATGCAAGCAGAAAAACTATAAAGGAAACTATAACTAAAAGCAAGCTATATCATGACAATAAATAGTAATTATACGAATAACCAAACAGTATTGCAATATGACGACATGAATATATTAGAGCTACAACATTAGTTATTTTATTCCCTTCTCGATTTCATAAATCACACTATATTAGATTTTCCCAATCCCTAAAACCATACTATTCTTAAATTACTTCAATATCTACATACCTTATCAGCAGCACCGGTTCCAACACATGAACTACTCTGCGAATGAGTTGCAGGACCAAGCTGTTTTAAATCCATTAAATTTTGCAACTCCAATCCTGCTCCAGGACCCATATGAACGATATGAACAAAATCGGATGGACCACTGATCGGTAACTGACTTCGACGATCACCAATTCTATGAAAAATGATTTCGAAATATAATAGAATATATGTTTTATTTTAAAATATATAATATAATATTGTATTTTATAATATTTTGAAATATAATATTTTTCGAAAATATCAAAATTTTTTTTTAAAGCTTAATCAATCTAATGATCAATAGCTAATTAGATACATCAAGTATACCCATAATTAAACAGGTATTACAGGCTAATGGAGCAATGAATAGTGAAAAGAGAAAAAAAAGGATATAATAAAAAATTATGTCCAGGAAAATTTCGAATGCATTTTAAAATCAAAAAAAATCCGACTGGAATTTTAGTCCAGCAAAAAATATTGTAATACTATTTGCATTCAATTTCATAAAAAAATACCTGCCATGTCGATCTTCATCACGTGATGTACGTATAGAGAATTTCCGTCGACGTTTTGCAGCCATACCTTTCAGAGAAAGTGCTGACGTATTCGAAACGCTGGACGATGTCCAAACCGGAATACTTACCGCATCTTCATCTGCAAAGTAATAACAAACAAATTAGCAAAACCAATAGAGAACGAGAGAGGTAAAAAAAGATTTCCAAGTACAAAAAAAAACCAACAATCAATCACATTAATTAAGCAATTAGTAATTACAGTTCAAAGTAATTTAAATAGTTGAAGAACTGCTGTATTAAACAACATCTGTCCATATATTTCAATTAGTGTAATTGTATAGTTTACGGAAGAAAAACGGGTAATTTCCTTCAATGTAAACACACTTGATATGCGAGCAAAATAGTAATTTAATGAATATCTAAATACCTGAGAGTACATCCGAAAGTAACACAACGTATGGCATATCGTTCACCATGCACATCGTCAATAACCCGTTACTTGTCAGAGGAAATGCCTGAATTAAATTTTTTTTTTTTTTTTTTAAAAATTCAGAATGGTAAGATAAATGAGTAAAATGTATATTTTCTACTGGCATATGCATTTAGCACACGGCCATGTAAAAATTCGTACCACTAAAAAGCGTTACATATTAAATGCTTTCAACGAATCAATTCAATTCATCCTTGATTCAGACTAATAGTGAATTACACCCTTTCCAAAAGATTTTCCTCAAACAACGCCGACGAATTTTGATCAAGAAAATATTTTCTCGATTAAAACTCCAGAAGCATATACAAACATAAATACTTGGATATGAGAATCAAAAGCTTGATTTTAACGAAATTTTGAAATTCAAAATATGTGAAAACATTACACTTCTACTTATATTTACAAATCTGATATCGAAAATGTAACACTTGCAAAAATTTATCCCATGCTACCAAAGAATTTGTATCTACATTTATGAAATGATCCAAAATACAGTTTGAAATTATTCAAAATTAAACAGTTCAAATAATTTACAAAATTCTTGAACAGACAAAAAGACTACACTCGTCGTTTCTTTTTTAGAAAATTTTAATCCAAAGATATAACTATTTCCCAATTTCACAGTTATTTTGCAAAGAATTTTGTTAAAAAAATGAAACCTTGTTCAAATTGACAGTTTGAACCCACTCAGCACTATTCACATTGAAAATATCAATTTCATTTGCGGAATAAACACACAAATGTGGCATTATACAAACGAAACCACCCGATGATGCCTCAGCCGGAAACATTAATTCTTGTGAACGACATCGGCGACCTGAAAAGAGTAATGTAATATTTCAAAATTCCGCTTCAATTAACGATTGTATTCGATACTAAGTAATAATAATCTTTCTGGGAAGTTTTTATTTACCAAGAGAGTCTCTCATTTTTTGATCTGTTAATTTATATCAGTATAATCAAACTATCAGTTAAATAATTGAAGTATTTAAAGCATAGTTCAAGTATTTCGTAAACAGTGCCAACATGCAGATAATAGTTTCCGAAATATTTGAATTTGAACGACAAACTATAAACTTACCTTGTGCATCGACGTAAACACCAAGACGTGAGAATATCAAAAGAAATTCCTTTTGCTCATACCCGCTAACATTGATGATCAAATGAGCATCGTATAATGTTTGATTAAGAAACTGAAGTGATGAATCTTCGAAGTTTACCAATGCTGAAATTTACTTAAGTAAAGTTGCATAAAATGTTCGTGTTTGGACTCCCTGAATTTTTGAAAAAATCAAGAATCTTTAATAATTTTCAGTATAAGAACGAAAAGTCCACAATGAAGACATACCGGTAGTAGTGTTATCCACAAGATCCCACATGCGAAAACCAGATGGATAACCAACACATAGCTTACCACGCATTACTGCCATTGTTTGTGGTTGTCCAGGCATTGCCAATTCCCGAACCTTTCGATGTCGTTTTTCACTTCTATCAATTTGAAAAACGAGCACCTTAAAAAAAACATGAAAATAATGGAATACTGTTTAAGAAGTGCTTAGATCTCAGAAATTTTTTGAATTCTAATCTAACAGAAAGAGAGTTATTACTGAAAGAGTAATTTTCATTGGATGATGAATGAAGACATTACCAAAAAACTACTTTATAAAACTTTCTAAGACCAAACTTTCTAATTCCTGAACTTTCTAATTTCTTATCATTAAGTCGAAATAGAAATGCTTTCATTAAGGTCGGTTAACCATATTTAAGATAGTAAGATTTACAGAATATAACCGGACATAGTTACCAACATACTTCCGTATAATTTTCGCATCCCGGTTATACTTCCCCAGGTTGCTTAAAATGTGAACCATTAAAGCTGTATACATTAATTCATACGTGCGCTAAGCTACTAATGCTATGAAATTTCACTAAGATTCTTAAATGCCCTATTAAATCTCAAATTATTTAGTTCACTTTTTGAAAGGAAAAAAAAGACCGATTTTTTGATTGCAACACAGAAATAATGGCATGGATCACTCGAGCTACCACCACCCATTGTCATCAGATGACAGCCTTTCGTTTCTGCTACTTTAATCCACTTCAAATCACGGCCATCAAGCGCAGCCATCGGTATTAGACGAACATGACGATCTTTTTGTGGACCAACCAACACCACGAATAGCTTAAAATAAACTTCGCTAAATTCATTTTCAAAAATACGGATGAAAAAAAGAAGGATAAAAATAACATTTGAAAGGAATACAAAATTTTAACCATTTTACTTAGTATTTCATAATTTTCTAATTAATATCCTTATTCCACTTCAATTAATTCGTTAGTTTCTCATCATTATCACCAAAAAGATCCATATATTCAGTGTAACATGTTTCTTCGGTATTCCGATGATTTCACTCAAAAAATAATCAAGCATAAAAACACCTCGAAGAAGCTTATAATCCTAACTTTCTGCCTGTTTTACTTGAATCACTCGCTATAATGGTTACCTGTTCTTCCGCATTATACTCCACACGTTCAACTGTTCGTTTATTGTTTTCCTTCTCACCACCAACCATTGTTATTGACTGAAATTAATGACCATTCCGATAAACATGAATTTTTTTTGAAACTACTTAAAAACTGAAATTTCGAAAAAAGGGCAATTAGCATATTAATGAAAAAAATGTATAAAATCTCTTATTTCCTCATTTCTTCACTTTTACATTTAGCAATTAAACCAAATCTATCTCGCGGTCAACTAAAAGTAAGTTTGAAGTGTTCACATCAATGAGTATTCAGACCAATGTTTTTCGAGCTTAATGCCTATGTCACATTGTATATATCAAATAAAAAGTGGAAGCAAATCTTTTAAAAGACAAAGATGAACAGAATTATTATTTCAAATCACATAATTGAAATCTGTTATTTCCGTACTATAAAATAATTCAACATTCAACCTCTTTTCTCTTTCTTTCATTATATTTCTCTATTAGTTTATTATCTTTCTCCATCAAATTCAAAATACAAACATCGAAATATCAAAAAATCTCAGAACCCAGAAGCAGTCCAGAATAAATAGTGCAGGGTAGATTTAAAAGTTTAGCTTAATTTTCATCAATTAAAATCTAATAATTTACTTCTCAGTTAAACTTAATTCATCATCTGTTTGTCATTTAAAGATAAGAATATATCTATCCAAAAAAAAGAAAATACATTCGTCCCTAAACGATACAATGGTAATGATACGAGCAATCGGTAAAATGTATACTGAAATAACCGGTTTAATGGCTACTTTTTGGGCATGTAATATAGCTATAAAATCTCTGTACCAACAACATACAAATACTTCATTCTTGAATGAATTAATTGCTGTTATACTATGCTATGTTATAATTCCATTTATTACGCTCATTAATATTATTCATCCAAAATTTGCAAAAATATGGCAACGATTCCAAACTTTACAAATTTCCAAAATTCTCCTTTTCACTATCATCGAAGTGAGTTACTTATATGTTAATCTCATAAATTAATTTTCATTTTGTTACAAAAAAAAAAAAACTTTCGTTAGTTCTAAAAAACATATAAATATATTTTCTTCTAAACATATCGGTGTATCCCGGAGATAACAACCATTGAGCATATCTTACAGATTTAAACAAAACGTGTATCTTTTCTATCCAGTAGCATAAGAAATTTAGAAGATATACTCAATGATTGTTATTCCCGGAACACATTAAAATCATTTTTTAAGTAAAAAAAAGCACTTAAAACTAGCGTGTCTCATATTCTGATTACAAGAGGAAGTAATGTGTTAATTAATCAATGGTCAATATTAAGTAAATGAAATTATTGATTAAATGTTGAGTAAAGTTACCAATTAATTGGTCAAATAAAATTATTAACCACAGCGGGAGAAAAAAAAATGAAGTCATACAACTCATAAATGATCAAAAAATTACCGAAATATTCAATGATAACATATTCAGCACCATCAAACAAACTAGAGCTTATTTATAGGGTATTTTATCAGGCTATATATTAAGTGACAGAGAATATTATCAAACACCACCCATTATTTGGTTTGTACCCTTAGGTATTGCATTTGCTACATCTACGAAATACTTCAATATCGGAGCGTATGTCATCATTTTTTTCTTTTTTTTTCATTTCATTATTTAATCCCATAATGAAACCACAAAAAAAAAAAATTTGCAGATTGATAAATAAGAGAATGAATATAGTAAATGAATAGGTAAGTATGCAAATATCATAGGAAATAATCACCAATTTCTATCCGAGCAGTATCACTTCGAAAGTCTGTTTACTTTTCGAATACTGGACAATAAAGTTTGGAAATAGAAAAGTCTTCATAATTTAAGTTTGAATTCAATGCCTAGATTATTAATCGCAGAACTGTGACTAAGTAATAAATCAGTGGATGACAAGAAAAAAAAAAGCTATAAAAACAAATAATAGGATGAACAACTTAGTACATTGGGACAAATAAATTAAGGGAAAGCTCTTACAGTTATTTGGGCTACTTATTCCCTTACCTCTGTTTGCTATTTATCAAAAAAAAAGTACTGAAAAATTTTTGCAGATGTCCTGAAAAGTTGTTATTTGTATCAGTTGGACTGGGTGCAATTAATCAATTAATCTTTGGTCTAATTATCGGGATTACATTCTCATATCTATGCATTTCCACCATTTATGTTATTATCGGATTTTTTGCCGTGCAATTTTACATACAGAAATATCGTGAAGAAAAAGTAATATTGTCTTGCAGTTTCTACAAGAAAAAAAGTGTGGGGGAAAAAAAGACAAGAAAAGGAAAGAAATTCCGCATAACAATTTCCAGCGCCATAACAAGTCTTAAAAAATTCACACCCGCTATATCTGGGATAACTATATTTGATAAATGAGCTTAGAAAAGCATAGGTCCCAACGTTTAACAACGCTGATAGCATAAAAGTGACGAGTAGAAGAACATATATTTATTAAAGGAAATGAAGAAAAAACAAGTAAAAACTATAAAAACAAGTTTCTAGAGAGATTTTTTATAAAATGAAGAAAACTTTCAACTTGAAAGTTTTATCACCAAAATTTGCGAGAATATTGATTGGAATTTTTATCATTAAACTCGTTGTGATATTTTCTATATACCAATTATAATTGATTTCACTTTGCATTACATCTCCTTTATTCTTTTTCAAATTTTGTTTGCAGAAAATGCATGAATTATATCAAATGTCGTATATATTAGCCAATGTTTATGCAGAATTATTCGTTAGTTACGCATTTGCTTACGGCTTCTAAAGTTATTCTTATCCAACCTTTCTAATTAAAATTATTCGTATGAATATTTGCTGGTACTGCAAATTTTGAATTAAATTCCAATTTTGTGTTTCCTACATTATAGTAAGAAAACCGAAGAAAGTGAAAAAGAAAAGAGTAATACCTCACGATCTAGGTCGACCGCATATAAACCATAATCTGTGAAACCAATAACAATTTTGCTTTTATCTATAATTGCAGCGCATTGTGCATTTCGAAGTTCACGAAATGTTATCGAATCAAACACTTCCTAAATTTTAGTTTTTACTTAAATTTAAAAGAATTAGAGAACACTTAGAATGTTAATTTCAAGCATCCAAAAGAAGAAAAAAACAAAAAGGCCTAAAATATAATTTTCCAGTGCTTTCTATAATTGAAATAGTACACGAGAAGAAAGTAATAGTTTCATCTATAAGTTGAAGTCCGTATGGCAAATTATTAAGTAAGCCTTACAGCTAGGAATTTTGCACAGCAATGCTTTGGAAATAGGGTTTCAATGTTTCTTTATCCCGTCTATAGAACAGAATGTTTAAAACAATCATTTATCTACATGGCCAGCAAATGACGGTAAAACCTTAGGAATAATTTTAAAAATATTAAGAGAATAATATCAGTTTTCTCCCTATAAATAATGAGAGTATTGATAATAATATAGTTACCTTGACCATGAAAGCACTCTTGTCAACGAGTTTTGTTCGACGCAAAAGACTTTTTAATTCATTCAACGCAATTACCCACTTCGTCTTTTCCTAAAGTAAAAAATTTAATTTGAATCACGTGAAAACTTTTATGTTGTCATAATGAGGGCATAATATAATACTTCGAAATGTTGCTGAACTCACATCATACATTCAGCATGTGGCAATGTCACAATCCTGCAAATCGTTATAAAAAAAAAAGCTTTAGCTTCAATTTACTTCATGATTATCTGCCATGAGAAGGGTATACTGTCGTGAAACAGGTCCTTCTGATGAAGCGCTTCCATTACTTGACGTTGACCCCGTTGTATTAATACCCGATGTTGGCAGCGTACCGTGAATTTGGCTTGTTGTTATGCGAAATATTTTTGGTAAATCAGACTTTGATGCATGGATAACGTCGGCTTCCGTAACACCCGTTACTGTGAAATCCGTATCACGCATGTCCAAAACCTGGAAGAAGGAAGTTACCGAATTTCATAAAAACATGGCAACTCAAAAAACTAAAATTCTGAAATATCTAGAATTGAATCACTATCTCGTTTTAAAAAGCAAAATATAAAATAGTTTTCAGAAGGGAAAAATCAATAAAGTTACTTGTCTGATAACTGGATGAATATCGATCGCTTTTCCATGTTTGTCTGTGCTGCAGTCATACAAATACAGCTTGAAGTCGCATACGACAACATACGTTGACTGCCAACCTCGTTTGACTCCGGATGGTTTTGGTGTTTTAACTAATCCTGAAATCAAATTCATGAATACACCAAAACTTCAGTTAAATATTAAAATAAATAGTCATCTCAGGTCAGAAGTGTTCTGTAAGAATATCTTTTGCCTTACGAAATATTTGGAAAAGCATGCAATCCAAAAAAACCAAGGTATTTAAAATTACCTTCATAAGCAGTGCCTGTTCCCCTCTGTGGATCAATACCTAATGGTCTTCTTGCTTCCGGTGGAACCGGACAAACCAACGGTACTTTCGGCAAGCAAGCAACGTGACAAGCATACTGACAGTCTTGACAGAAGAGTCCTGGAAAAATGTGAAATAAAGCTATATTCCTCAAAGTGCTTAGATATACTAGTATCCTTTTGCTTGTGAACTATTTGACTGACCAGGTGTTGACCAAAATTAAGTGTTCTGGAAATGACCATTGATTTGATCATATGATGATCAAATCGTAGATTTGCAGAATTATTCGCCAAACAGAACGCTATTTCCAATGAACATTGTTTGATACTAACCTTGTCGATCCAAACCGATCAAAATTGACGTACAATAAGCACATTTCGATGGTGTTTGCAAGTGTATATGAGAAAACCGATGGCCTTTACCATTTAAAGCGTTATTCAAGGTCTGAATAACCTAGAAAAAAAAGGAATACAAATTCTGAGGAATCAAATTAGTTTGTCTCTGTAACCTAACGTTAGAAGCCATTTTTTTTTTTTTTTTTAAAATCTAATATATCACAGCTTCATTCTATAGAAGTTTGTCTATTGAACTCAAATACTTGAAATGATTTATGAAGAAACAAACTGAAACAATTACAATCACCAACTTTTGGACTGGCTCCTCGTCCCTGTGTGCCCATAACCAATGTTGAAGCTGTACTCGGTGTTGGCGTCAGAATTCGAGTATTTTCATAAGTTGGAGGTGATGCCGGTGAAGTGCTGAAAATGCACATGGGATTTAAATCATAACAGGTGGTTAGTAGTAATTATTTCTTCACTTTCTTCCTTTTCTTCACCCTTTCATCCTCCAAAATGCTAAATTAAATGTTAAATTAATGTTTGACAACAAATGTATTATCACGCACATGCTTGACTTTGATCAGCTGAAAAAAATTGAAATTTACCTATTAAAAGACTGTTGCTTCAATTGCTGGTGTCGTCTCAATGAACTGTTTGAAACTTCATAATCGCTTCCATTTGCTGGAGAAGAAGGACTATCAAAATTTTCGCGGTATAACATTGAAACATTTTGAACTAAAATAAAACATTTCGAAGTAAGCATCAAGAAAATATAACGAGTAATCGGACCCCTACAAAGTCAACGAAAATTAATCATCGAAAAGATTAAATAGAATAGTTTACAAGTCTGCATTTTTCATCTTTTTCTAAACATTGATTTATGGTCGTATTTGGTATGTACAGTATTCATATTTGACAACCTACAATAAAGATGGATAATAAAACCG
>NW_018108574.1:37833-40385 GCF_000183805.2 Loa loa
CAACAAATGTATTATCACGCACATGCTTGACTTTGATCAGCTGAAAAAAATTGAAATTTACCTATTAAAAGACTGTTGCTTCAATTGCTGGTGTCGTCTCAATGAACTGTTTGAAACTTCATAATCGCTTCCATTTGCTGGAGAAGAAGGACTATCAAAATTTTCGCGGTATAACATTGAAACATTTTGAACTAAAATAAAAACATTTCGAAGTAAGCATCAAGAAAAATATAACGAGT
The DNA here is from genome assembly GCF_000183805.2 of Loa loa. Taxonomy (NCBI): domain Eukaryota; kingdom Metazoa; phylum Nematoda; class Chromadorea; order Rhabditida; family Onchocercidae; genus Loa; species Loa loa. Next base: position 38,073 of record NW_018108574.1, read on the forward strand.
AATCGGACCCCTACAAAGTCAACGAAAAATAATCATCGAAAAGATTAAATAGAATAGTTTACAAGTCTGCATTTTTCATCTTTTTCTAAACATTGATTTATGGTCGTATTTGGTATGTACAGTATTCATATTTGACAACCTACAATAAAAGATGGATAATAAAACCGTTCTACCTGATGACAATCTATCATTGTTAACATCACCAACAACGCTAAAAAAAGAGCTGTTCTGGTCAGGATAATCAGAATGCTCCGCTAAAATACGGGACAGTTGTTCTTTTTCGTCGGTTAGGCGTTCTATTTCACGATTTTGCTCAGCAATCTGAAATAATAAGGATGAGTTTTCGTTCAATTACGTAGAAATTGTGATTTTTGTTTGATTTACATGAAGATGAAATTCATTCGTAATTTCATTTAAATCCAAACCCAATCAATTACTGATAATCTAACAACAGAGGGATTGAACACTTCTTGACAATCTTTGTGGATACCTTTTTTTTCTCGTCCCCCCTGCCCCCACCTCCCCTTTCCAGATATTTTCATCAAACTACAACCCATGAAGCTCTACTCTATCAATCAAAGTAGTTATAAGGTAAAACCGATTGATTTGTTTCGCCCTTTTTTAGGCCATGTCCAGAACTTCATGTCTCTTGATGAGATAAAGCAATAATTCATCCCTTCCAAAGTTTAAAATCAATATCTGCTGTCGAATCCAGTAAAGCTGAGTGAATTTTCAAGTTTTTATGTTAGAATCTAGAATTGCTTCAATCTGTATTTTTGGCAAGCTAGTTTGGCTTTCAAAATTTCAGTCCACATTATAAGTTCAATTCCTTTCTTTTTTCAGATACTATATTGTTTACTGGACAAAAGTTACTCTTTACAAAATAAACTTACAATGGGGTTCATGAGGAGTGAAAAAGCAAGTGAAGATGGTGGCTTCACAAAACATATTATAATAAATATCATTCTACACAATTGTAGATATCACCTCGACTTATTCCCCCTGTTATTTCTTTCCATTAATTAAGATTTCGAAAAACAAACGTAACCTGTTTATCAGATTCATCTAAACGCTGTTTAGTGGCTAAATAAGCAGATCGGATCTTCTTAAGCTCTTCCAAAAGCTGCTGTTTAGCGCGTATTTCTGATTGTAGAGCTTGTTGAGCTTCTAAAAGTTCAATCTTCGTCTGCTTATTCATTCGCCGTGAACCCCATCCACCACGCTCCGGTCCGCTTACTGCTACTGGAACTCCTGGAAAACGGCATTTCAATGACTTTTCACCTATATTCAAATTATAATAAAAAACAACGATGAATAGAGAATGGTATTTAAGTCTAATTCTTAATTAAAAGACAGGTTGCATATAATAACAACAAATAAACACATTTACATTTATGAAAAAAAAAGGTCGAAATAATATGAAGAATATTAAATGAATACCATTTGAATAAGCGTTATTTGATGATGACTGTTGTATTTTCAACGATTCCACATCCCCGTGTAAGCGACTTGCCAAATTCTGAAATTTTAAATTAAAAATAAACGAGAAAAGGAATATTTGGGTATTTCAGCTATTATAAAATTCAGCATCTGTAAACGAGGGTTACCTGCAGCGAATCTCTTGCATCTTTTTCATCATTGACCCATTGTAACAATTCTTGAAGTTGGCTTTCAGTAAGACCGGATGTGTTAGGGAATGGAAGTGTTGTTGAGAGCCGCGATTTGCTGGAAAAGAATTAGAACGAAATTCTAACTTGAAAGTTTCAAACCAGTCGACAAGATAACTTTCTAGTCTCATCTAGAAAAAAACTCTCGAAATCCCGTAAAGTCCTTCTGATCTATGGTATATTTCTGCTTGATAGAATAACACACAGTCATCCAGGGACATTGGAAAATTTATGCATTTTTAGAAATAAAATTTGAAGATCGCAAAAGTAACTTACATTTCCGACTGCAACTTGGTCATATCACTTCTCAACTCATCATTCTCCGTACCAAGCCGAGCATTCTCTCCTTCCAACAATTTCAATCTTCTTTCATAAAGATTCTAAAGACGAAGTGGTTTCAGTAAACATGAACACTTAAAACATCAACGCATTCCGAGTTTCGTCATCCTTTTCTCAGAATTTGCCATCAACGAGCCACATAAACAGAGATCTATCTAGGTGATAGCTTTCTAGGAGATATATAAATTTTCAAATAATATCACTTTGTCCAACAAAACTGTATAGTTTAAAATAAAAGGGTTTGAAAATGACCTGAAAAAATCTGAAAAAAAAATTAGGTCCATAATAATTTTTTTTCTTAGATTTT
>NW_018108574.1:40567-51813 GCF_000183805.2 Loa loa
AAATAAAATTTGAAGATCGCAAAAGTAACTTACATTTCCGACTGCAACTTGGTCATATCACTTCTCAACTCATCATTCTCCGTACCAAGCCGAGCATTCTCTCCTTCCAACAATTTCAATCTTCTTTCATAAAGATTCTAAAGACGAAGTGGTTTCAGTAAACATGAACACTTAAAACATCAACGCATTCCGAGTTTCGTCATCCTTTTCTCAGAATTTGCCATCAACGAGCCACATAAACAGAGATCTATCTAGGTGATAGCTTTCTAGGAGATATATAAATTTTCAAATAATATCACTTTGTCCAACAAAACTGTATAGTTTAAAATAAAAGGGTTTGAAAATGACCTGAAAAAATCTGAAAAAAAATTAGGTCCATAATAATTTTTTTTCAGATTTTCTTTTTTTCCAGATTAAAGTCAAGGAAAGGAAAGGACAAACTTCGATGCTAACTATTTGTTCCTCATGTTTTGTACGCCATTCCGCTCTCTCCTCATCTTGGCGCTCTTTCAGTCTCACCAATTCCTTTTGCTGCTGGTCCAAACTATTCTGTAAGTCGACCATTTGTGACTGCAAAATCTTTGATACATTTCAAATTCTAATTAGACTACCATTCCTATCGCTGATGTTTTCGAATAAGCGCTATATTCAGGAATACACAGAAAGTTTAGTCCCAAAAGTATCATTTTTTGGATCTTCAGAACTGGTGGATCGACATCATTAATAAACAAGTCATGACATAATTTATTGTAAAATAGCTGCCCCTGTGATCAACAAAAATCCAGTGTATTCATGATTAAATTATCTCAAATTGTACGCAAATGGTGAATATTCACAAATCGGTTTTAATTCATCACATAGGTTATTAGATATTCACCTTGTATCTTTAAACACGTTAGTCTTTGGTTCTTCGAATTTGTGCAATTCTAATGTGCAAACTGTGCAAAATTCTAATGTGTAAATTTGAGGTGACTGCCTTCTTAATTTATCTACGCACTCATAGTCTAATTTATCTTCGAAAAGATGACAATTTTTTAATTTGTGCCTGAACATTATCAGGTACACATTAAAACTATTGGGTAACAATGACCTGTTTTTGATACCATTCAAATTTTCCTTGAAGTACTCAGTATCATCGAAAACAGTACAAACCTTCCAATACTCAACCGTCTGTTGACGTTTTTTCTCCTCTGAGTCAACCATTTCTGCATAGCGCACGTTTACTTTTTGCAACTCAGAGGTTAATCGTGCTACCTCTTCACTCTCAGTTTTTGACTCCTGCGATGCAAGTTTTGTTTGTAATGTTTCACGTAGTAAACGTTCGCTTGACAAATCTTGATGAGCGCGCTCTACTGTTGCTTCCATTTCTTTTCGAACTGCAATTGGCATTTTGATCTGTAGAATACAATATTTCCAGAAAAAACGATTAACAATAGTTTTGAAGGAACTCTAGAAATCTGATCATGAAGCGGAGCTTATGATAGGATGTCGAACACAAAACACCCAGAATATGCTTAAATTGAAAAGAATTTCTTGAAGGAAATAAGGATTATAAGTTGATTTCATTAAAAAAATTTGATGAAATAAACCTCACTGTCGTTAATTCGTCTCTTTCATTTGTTGGTTAGTTCGTAGTAACACAATAAGAACTGCTAAAATTTCTAATTCTTTTCAAAATTTGGAAATTTTTTGTAAAACTAACCATTTTCGAGCTTTCGAAGTTCCAATTTAAAAGCATCCAGTTTTTGCTGCAATTGAAAGAGTTCTGATTCACGTTCCTTGACTAATTTTTCTGAACGCTTCAGTTTATCTCGTTCATCCAGTAATGCTGTATTAAGCTGCAAATAGAAGAAAATTAGATCATGCATTCTAAAAAAGGAAAAAAAACCTTGAATAATTGATCGGGTTGAAATCTATCACTAATTCAAGGAGAGATAATCGCATCAGAATACCTACTTCATCGTAATCTTGTTTAGCCAAATCCCGATGTTTCACAGCTTCTTTCAATTCTCTTGTTTGTATTGTCAATCTCTCAAATGTTTCCTCCAAATCCTGGAAATAAATTATATGTAGTATTGAAAACAGATGGAACCACACAAAGCTTGCAAGCAGAAAAAGAAAAAAAGAAAAAAATGGACATCTTTTAATAAAAAAGAATGGAATGTTCAGAGAATAATTCAGACAATCAAGTTTTTGCATAGCATTAAGAAAGCTATCGTACGGAGTTATTTCAAAATCCGACATGGATATAGTTGAGATGTCCAGATTAGATTATGAACTTAAAGAAACTAATATTCCGAAGCAAATTAACAAAAAATACTCGTTGTAAATCTTGCTTATCCAAAATTAATTGTCGATTCTTCTCTTTCAGTTCTTTCATTTTCTTTTCCAATTCTTCTTGATTTGAATCTTTTGCAGGCCTCAGCGATGAACTGTTTTCTTCTGCTAAGCGTTTTTTCAAGATCTATAATTAAGTAAAAACAATAATATTTACATGCAATCCTCAAATTTTGCAGATTTAAATTTGTCTGAGAACATTTTCAATCACTTTTGAATTATTAAAATTAATTTCCTGAAACAACAAACAAACATACAAAAAACTATTATAACAAATAAGCACCTGAACTTCATCCTTTAACTGAGCTATGGTTTGTTCGTATTTAGCTGAATCATTCGTTGTCTCACCGTCAGGAGACGAACCATGAAAACGTGTTTGTATCAGATGATTTGCCTCTACAAATCAAAAATTTTAATTTATTTTCAATTAGAAACAATTTTTACATAATTTAAGAAAATTTTTACATAATTAAAAGATTTTTAATTAGTAACTAACAAGAAAAGACCAACAGAGGAGTATTTATATCTTAATTAGCTGCCTTAAAAGAATATTAGAAGGATTAACAAACCTTGAAATTTCCGAGAAAGTTCCGTTCTTTCCTGCTCAAGTCTTTGTATTCTCCTTTCGTATGCTTCAGCTGTTAGGGCTGGCAATGAATCAGCACTTGAATCTAATCCTGATAACGACAAGCTCTTGCAATCCGACATCATGCTACAACATGTTAATAAGTGCACACTTGTAGTGTATATTCATGATCACAATGCCTTATGCAAATTGTTAGCAAAGAAAATGCGACATTTTAAATGATGGTATTAAAAAACACAAATATACCTGTCGTGAGTATAAGTAAATCCTATAAAAGGCAAATGATGACCAGTAAACGGTGCAGTAACATTGGGTGGTTTCGTGTCCTACAAAAAATTTAAATTTTGAATACTAAAGAATCTATAATCGAGTTACGTCAAAAAAGTAATTAACTGTGGATTAGAAATTAAATATCCTAAATCATAAAAAACGTGGAGGTTCAATTGTAAGAACAATACTTTTAATGCATAAAAAACTTGCACAAGGTGTGAAGTCCGGTGAACATGCTTCCACATCGAAATTTGATGTATCTGTGGGACTTGATACTTCCGGGCGATAAGGAGTATCCACTATAAATAATGCTTAATTGCTTGATAGGAGTTAATTTAACTGTCCTAGGCTAAGGAAAAAACGAAACAGTAAAGAAGAAGCTTCTTTCTATAACTTACGAGACATGAAATGAGACTAAGCATCTCATAGTGATAATCAATACCATTAATGATCGATTGAAGGCCAAAACCGTTTGTTTTATCAAAAGGAGAAACATACAAACAGAAAAAAAATTCTTCGGGAAAAAAACTGTTCAACTAAATACAAATTTCTAAAGTTTTAATTAAAAACAGATAATACAAAGCAAGTATAACACTTACTTTCACGTATAGCATCCCAATCGATACCTTCAAAGAATGGATGCGATGCAAAATCAACAAAACCATTTTGGCCAAGACGTGTTTCACGTGGACAAATTAGTCGCTTCATTAAATCTCTCGCTTCTTCCGAAATATCAATATCATCCGGAAAATCTAACATTTCCTAAATATGAAAAAAACATATGAATTCTAAATACAAAAAATTGGAAAAGAAAATTACTTAATTAACTACATTCTGCAAAATTCATCCTTATTTTCGAAAAAATAAATGTTTTTAGGAGCTAAAAAGAGGGGCTAAAACTTTTTGGGTGACATAAAAAGATAATAAGGGGAACGGAAACGGTGACATGAAGAAGGACAAAGGTGAGAGCCATACTAATAAATTCAGCAGTTCTATCAATTTCCTAATTCCTAATTCGAAAAGCATAAAAATATTATTCTTAGTGAATCGAAATAGCTCTATTATAATAGAAATAATTGCTACAAAAGAAATAATTTTAACGAGAGAGTAATTCAATAGTTTTCGTCTTCGTTTTCTCATCATTTATACATTGAATCATAATACAGCAATAGCAAACGGTTTACTGTCATTCAAAAGGATGAAAGAATTCAAAACAAAATTTATGATTATTATCATTACTGTTTTGAATAATCTTCGTCAATGGAAAGATTTGCGTCATTTCAAAATTCTATCAGAAATGATTTTGAAAGGGACAAAATGGTTTAACAAAAACTTCAGGTAAACGACTAAAATACTTCATCAATTTTGGATGAAAGGCGGAGGGGATCCTTCAATCCTCATCCAAAATATCTGTTCAACTCATAAATGATGTTTGGCCATAATAATAATAGTAATAAGAATAATAATTACTATTATCTAATAATTATTATAATAATAATTATTATCGTAATAATTATTATAATAATAATTATCATAAGAAACTGCGTCTGCAATATAACGGAAATATTCGTCTTTTAAAATTTCAACCTTTAAGGCAGATATTTCTGTATAACCTTCAGACGGATAGGCCATAATCATTATGGATGGATTACACGAAAAAAAAATAGACCGTATCGTCGGTAGGTTCATAACTGAGTTGTCTTTTTCTTCTCGGTAAAGCTATGAAAGACAACTCGTTAATCCCGTGCACCAGTCAAGCAGTTTTTTGTAATTTTGGTAATAATTTTCATTTTTTGAATTGCAAAAAAAGAGAAAAACTCTTCTCATGGTAATCGAGGAGGAGCGGGGAGGGGGGGGGGGTCAGTGTACGAATGAACGACATCATCGATACTCAATTCATAACATTTTCAGGATTTGAAAATATAAACGACTACATTTGAGGGCAGACTATAGTTTAAACTCTGAATAGAATCCCAAAGTCAAATTCTCGACCGTACCACATAGGAATGGGTTTGAAAATTTCTCAAAGTCTGAACCCAACAAAATACACATTTAGAGGGCTTAATTAGGTACAAAATTAATTAAATAGTGAGTAAATGGTGAGATTAATTAAATAGTAAAATTAAACAGTAAGTGAAACTCATCTCATTAATGCAATATATATCTGATCTTGAAAAAAAGGAAAAACGAACCTGATGGCTCATAATTTTTCCATATGTTTCCACTAGACTTTCAGCATAAAATGGAGCAACACCATAAAGCATTTCATACATACATATGCCAAGAGACCACCAATCACACTCTGCACCATAACGTCCACGACCATCTTCCATTGCCTACAACTTCCTATTTTATAGAAAAGAAAAAGAAAATTCCAAAATCCTAGCAATCTATTCAAAACTATTCAGATCATAATGACCTGAATTTCAATAATTTTTATTCACAATATATTTGGTAAATTGACAAAATGTTTGTTTTCCCATATTTATAACATCCAGTTATAGGTTATGACAGACAACTTTAAAAGCTCCTTCTTCACATTTCTCGATTTTGAATTTCCAGAATTTTTTTTGAGTTTTATATAATCATCAAAAACTGAAACTGAACTTTTATTGCATATCACTACAAAACTGTTCCGCTCATTGAAGTAATTAGCAGATTTCAATAAAAATAAAACAGCATAGATTATGCGAAATTATTATTTTGTCCTTCGGATCCAGAACCTTTTTCTGTGAATCACGTGGATACCACTATTCCACTCTTATCAGTAAACAATGACTAACTCGTAGTATTTCAGGTGATATATAATCAGGTGTACCGACTGCAACATTAGAATGAACAGTGCCATCGGGAAGTAGTTTCAAGCAACTTCCAAAATCAGCTAAACGAATATGACCATTGATATCCAGTAACACGTTATCCGGCTTAATATCTCTGCAAAGTGAATGTAGATTTAACAGTTTTAAGAAAAATACTACTAAATGTCCCCCTCTGTACCATATCCAGCAGAAGATAACATAATGCAATAAATTATTCCGCAATGTCGTAGAGATTATCGAGTAAATATGAACACCAGCAGAACTTGATTAATAATTTAAAGGCAAGTACATTCTAGATAAGTTGTTACATCGAAATATCTTTAAATCCTCGCAAGAAATTCATAAGAAAACGAGCAAAGCTAGGAGTGATAGAATTTAAAAGCATGATAACAGTAATGAAATGATAAGGATAATAAAAAAATTATTAACCTGTGGACATATCCTAATCGATGAACGGAATCAATAGCAAGTACCATTTCAGCAACATAAAATCGTGCCATATCTTCCGGTATTCGTACTTCAAATTTCGATAACAGTGTTAGTAAATCGCCACCCACATAGTAATCCATTATCAAATACTGCAAAACACATAACTCAAATTTCAATTGAGATATTTAAAAATCTGGTATATAAGCGATTTCTACAACATGCTATCCTCTATTATCAATATCTCTTGTATGTATTTCTATTTACAAATCCTGAAACATATTGTAAAGCATAATGTGTTGAAATAAAATATGAAACACGAAATATCGAAGGGACCGTTCATCATCAAATGGTAATGAAGGCGCAACTGATGGTTAATATAAAGGAATTTTGCTCAAACATGTCATTCTTCTCTAAACTTATGATTAATCATTTGCTTAAATTTGTTTCTATCTAGATCATGAAATTAAACTAACCAAATTTCGTTCATCTTGAAAAGCATAATGCAGATTAGTTATCCATCGGCGATCTCCGTGCACCAAGACATCTCGTTCCTCGCGAAAGCATGCTGTTTCAGCTCGTTTCAACATTTCCCATTTATTCAGTATTTTCATTGCATACACCTGAAGCAAAAAAAAAATGTGTACTTACTGTTTTGTCTCAAATCTTTTTTTTGATCATAGAAAATTTCAGATTTCTAACCGAAATTCCTTTTCAGTTCGACGATGAAATTAATTTCAATGAGGATAAATTTAGTGGATTTCGGCAAAAGATCAAAAAGTAGCAAGATTTTTTGTGTTAATATGTATCAGTTAAAAAAAAGTTAAAAATTTTCTTCTGAAATGAAAAACTGATTCCGAAAAGGCACAGATCTACACTTCATTACACGTTATATGCTGTACCCTCTCGGTATTGCGCATTCGTACAACAGCCACTTCGCCAAATGCACCACGTCCGATTACTTTAAGTACTTCGAAATCTTCTCGACATAACCGTAATGCTTTCGCTTTCACCACCACTGGTTTCACTAAAAGAAAGTTTAGGTCTGATCCTATTAAACCAAAATTCTAAGTCTTTTAAATTATGATTCCATTCAATCATTCATCGCCTTCAGCATTTTGAATTAACATTATCTCGTCAAGCATTTCACTTCACTATACTTTAAAGATATTTCACGTAAGTTCCTCAATTTGATGCCATCCTATACCATGACCTACTGAGGTGCAAACATGTGAAAGAAAGGAATATCATGAAAGTATGCAACATTTCAATTCAGCATTAATTAAAACATCATCAGTGTTTTATCAACCACTGATAAAAACTATTCCAAGAAACTTAAGCAAGAATCTAGAACTTTGCAAATATTGACCGATTTGAAATCAAAACTTCATATCTGTTATTTATATACGGGTCATACCATCAAGATTACAACATAGCTTAACAAATTTTTCCTCCCTGTGGTTCCATCTCGATCAAGAAAATTTCTGGAAGTGCAACCACACATCTGATCTAGTCAGTGATTCGAACTTTCAAAATACAAACTAACCATATTCAACGAAATCGGCGATATTTTTCTCTTTACGTAACGTAGAACTACAGCATTCATCGAATAAACATATGAGAGTATCTAATAATGATTCAATGGAAAGGACATCTTCACTACGCGATACATTCAAATAACACTGTTCCAGCTGTTTCAAACGTGTTGAACCGGCTTCACGTAATGACATTGTTTACGTCAAATTCGAATCCCGTCAAATCACACCTTCCCGTAACACTGTAATAAGTTAATGTAAATAATTAAATTAAAATTTTATAGAATTTCAGAAGAATCATTAACAACATATTACATTTTAACGGAAATTCGATATAATACATCTACAAAAAAAAAAAAAAAAGAAAATCAATTTAGTAACTAGCAGTTACATTACACTTTCTCGTTTTCAAAATAAAATAAAACATTAACTTATCCAGCCGCAGTTAAACATTTCATATATAGTCACAATAAAACTTGCGTTCGATAGAAATAAAGTGTTAGAAATTCTTTATTCGGATATTTATATCGATTATTTAAATATATTATATCTATGGTTACTTAATAAATATTCCGATTTTTATATATTCGACGAAAAAAATGCATTCATCATTTAGTGATAAAATGATATAAACAAAATTTGACAAGAAATTAACAAAATATTTCTTTTTTCACTGTTGTCATATGAAACCCTAAACATCTCTAAACCCTATCACTACTATTATTACTGTCACTTAGTTATCATTAGCTACTTTCTACTGAAGTAAATTTAAATAGTTAAAATTAAGGCTGAGGGAATTTTGCGAATGCATTTCATTGTCTTTATTCTTTGGAATGCTTTCTTTACATTTTTATTTCCTATCTTTTTCCACATTCCTTAGCAATTTTCCCGTTTTTCTTTTCTTTTTTTTAACTGCCTTTTCTTCAATTCGTTATTTGAATCTGCTATTTGGTACTATTAAATTATCTCATAACAATCTGTAACCCCTTGTTTTGCATCTACATATCGTTCTAGTGAATAACTACTATTGTCATTTTTCCGGAATAGTTGTTAAACCGGTTTTATTAAATACTCGGGTTACTGGCACTCTATCTGATATCTACATTCAAAATGTAGCAAAAAAAAAGGAGAAAATAAAAGAAAAAAAAATTCCTAACTAATTAAAATTTACTGTAGGATGTAACAAAAAAGTGAAATAAAGCAAAGTAATCTCTCAAACTATTCGATCGTTATTTAAAAGATAATAATCATAAATAACAAACAGGTATTTAAATATATTACATACATGCAAATAATTTAAACTAATACCGAAATTAAACCTTAAAATATAAAACCAATTGTTGCCATTAACTTCCTACTCATTTTATTCATTTCATAATCTCTATGATCAATTTTAGGCTATACGTAAGAAATTATTATGCAAACAAATATTACTCTACAAACTATAACTAATTAATTATATATCTCTTTCAAATAAGGAAAAAAAAAAGTACGACAAATATTGAAGAAATAAATGATCAAAAAGAAGGAAGAATTGGAAAATATGGAGAAAAAGAGAGAACTTGAAAATAAAGTTAAAATGATTAAAAAAATGAAAAAAAAGAAACATAACCGCCCCAATCTTTCTTAAATTTTATTCCATTCATCATCAAAGTTTTATTTTTAAAAAGAGAAAAAATATGTATATATATATATACACACAACTTATTTTCATAAATTCATATCCATAGAGAATAATGAGGAAGCCAAGTGTCACATCAACAGCAATACAAACCAATACTGATTTATCCATTCCATTGTAGCTTGTTTTTTGAGATCCAACAAAAATGAATGAAAGGAAAGAAAAAAAAATGGAATAAAATATTCTTCCTATCCTTTTCAATGAAAAAGAATACGAAAAAAAAGTTACACGCAAAATATACTTTAAAAAAAAAAATAATTCTTCCGGTTTTTCAATCATAATGGAACGATTTTGAAACATTCCCTCGCCTACTTTCTCATCGTACTATTCCCTTATTTTAGTTCAAATATGATGTATACTATAGAGGAGAAGCAAAAAAAAAAAAGAAAAAGAGAAAAAGAGAAAAGCCGCCAATTCGGATAATATTATCAAATCAAAAATATTGTGAAAATTTGTTCTTCGTTTTTAAAATTTAAGGAAAAAAAGGAAAGAAAAGAAAGTACTAATTTGTCTTCAAAGAGTTTTCCTTTTTCTCCTCTCTCCATCTCTCTCTCTTTTTCCATTTTGTAGCATGTCACAAAATGAAACTGTCTTTACGAATTAAAATGATTGCAAAATTTATCATTAGAATGTGATGGTGGCGTAAACGGTGAACTAGCAACAAATATAAGGAACAGATGAGAAAAAACAATGAAAGGGAACTTCTTATTTTAAAAAAATAAATAAACAAATATATCCATATTTTAATCAAAATATATGTCGAATGAATTAAAAACAAATTAATATAAGAGAAATGAATAAATGACAAATATGACAAGCACAAATTTTTTTTCTTTTCTTTTACAAAAATCCATACAGCTATAAATGTAATTAATTAGCACTACTAAAATAATAAAACAATATTTTAACCAATAACATGATGGATATCAACTTTTTTTTTAATTTCCTTATTTTCGCTACAGTGCTTCATCTATAATTTACATCAACAAGTGAGGCATAAAGTGAAATAAAATGAACGAACTTGAATAGAACATTAATTCTTTGAGAGGAAGAAAAATATATTTAATTAAAAAGAAATATTTAAAAAAAAAAGATGAGTTGTCAAAAACTTTGTTTCCAAATATTCACCACTTACATTCCAATTAAAGTTAATATTTTTTTTCACAATAAAAATTGATATCATTTTCCAGCAAAATAAAGAGCATACATACCAACTGAAGATAAACCTTACAACATAACGATGCATGATTCATAATCTAACTTGATGAAACAATGAATCATAAACCAAAACTAACAATTCGTAATGAAACTTCCTTAGACATAGAAAAGTTTAATTTGAACTCATTTTGAGCTAATAAAGCGGAAAAAAAAAAGAACCATATTACCAAATCATTCAACTTTTATAACCCTAACTAGTCACATTTGGAAGTGCAAACAATGAAAGATACACACATATATACACACACACATACACATTTATATATATATATATGTATATATATGTATATAATATACGTATATACATATATATATATATATTAATTTTTATATATATATATATATATATAATATATATATATATATATATATAT
>NW_018108574.1:52036-56083 GCF_000183805.2 Loa loa
TACATATATAAAGTCGAGTCAATAAGTAGCTATTAACAGTACATGAGCCAATGAAATTCATAAAAAAGAAAATTTTAAGAGAAAAATGGAAATAAAGTTTATTAATAAAGTCCATTTTACACTTTGATATTACTGATCTCTTGAGAACTTTTCCATTTCTCACTCATTCATTTAGAATGTACCTTTTCCTCTTATTTATTTAAAAAAAAAAAAGAAAAGAAAAAAAACATCCTCATACATTTTTACTCATACAAAAAATGTTATATTCTCATTCATATAACTTTGCTCTTATCCTTTTATACACCAATGCTACATCTTTTTTTTTCCTTTCATTAACAATGTCTATTTGTTTTTATAAAATAAAACTTTATCATTTATTAAAAGCTTTGTCATAAAACTTCAACACTCAACACTTATCAGTAATAAATACTACATTCCTTCCTGCTAACAACATACTCCATAACCATATAACTTTATTCATCTCGTGAATTTCAGATCTGAAATTGTTGTAATTCTATACAAAAAAAAAACGAAACTTACTCTGCAATAACAAAGCGAAATAGGATTCTGAAAGAGTATCGATCGATTGATGATGAGGTTATGAATCAGGTAGGACAAAAAGTGCTCAAGAAAGGATGAAGCAACTTTCTTAGAATCGAATGGTATATTCAGAGATATTACCGTTGTCCCAAACAGCTTCCTCCACAAAAAAAAGCACACATACATATACACATAAACAGTGTTAACCTGAAAAAGTAATAAATGAAATCCTGCTAGATACAAACAAAAAAAAAAAATAAACGCTTGAGCAGAGGGCGATATTGATCGATCAACGTTAGGCATGGAATAATATCAACAATATCCGCAAATTTAATATTGAAAAAAATTGAAGATATTCATGCATCCCAAACATCGGATACAGCAATCGAATATAACACACTATTTATATCAACGATTACATTCATTTATTCCAGCATCAGAAGCAGATTCATAAAAATCGATCATCTAAATCAAATTCATATATTTTAGTTCGTTTTTTTTTCTTTTTTTTTTTTACCGAGTTCATGAATTACAATTATTTAAATTATCTTTAAATTATCATCGCAGTTATCTTTAAGCAATTTTCGACCATAACACCGGATATCTCAAACATATTTGAGACTTCTGTCTGCGAATAAAACGTAATCTTTCAAAACAAATTTCCTCTTTCTTTTCCTGCTAGAAACTACAAAAAAAAAAAAAAAAAAAGTGGAATGGACTGTAATGGATTTAAAGTCGACAATCGGATTAATAAAATGAAACAGAATGATTACATCGGTAAATAGGTAAGATATGATGAAGTTAGAGTAAATTTCACAAACGTAATAAATGAAAGGATGAAAAAAAAAAGCAAACAAAAAAACGACAAAAGATGGTGAAAACTAAACGATTCATACAAGTGGTATTGAAATGAAGAATTTTTGGTATGTATGAATAATAATTTCAATAGCAACTTTTGTATAAGTACACCTGTACTATTAAGGTGAGAAATAGTTGTAACAATTGAAGTAAAAATAAGATATACCTCAGTTTAACAGGGATAAAACTTTATCCAAGCTATAATTGGGTCCATTTTTATGATAATTTGTCTAGCTGATAGAACAAACAAGTTACCTAACCAGATATGGCGGATTATTCATTTAACTATGAATTCATTCAACTGATCCAGTACATAAGCAAATATTCCCAAATCTTCCCTTTCTTCTATCATTTCATACTCTTCCTTTTCTTTCTATATCATATATTCCTTTATCTGATATGAAAAGATAAAACGGGAAGAGATATTAACGTGACTAAAGTATATATCATTTCCTTATTTCTATTAAATTTCATATTCCAGTAGTTATTTCTTACATTATATTCGACAACATTCATTATCATTCATCCTGAAATTAATCTAAAAATTAAATATATTGTAAAAATTCGTCAGTTTTTTCTTGAAAAAAAAAACACGATAATTTCCGGAAAAAAAATTTGAAAACAAAGATAATAATTATATGAAGGGATGAAATGAAATAATACGATATTTTATATCAATCGATAAAATGAAATATATTTCTATTTCCATTTTTCCACGAGTAAAGGAAAAAATCTCATCTAATAAAAATAGAAAGTTTCAAAGGTAAAAGGAATGGAAAAAAAGAAGAAAATAAGAGAAAGAATATGAAATAAAATCAATTCACATCAAATCACCATTACTAATCTTATTTTTTCAAAAAAAAATTCTCTTTTTTCAGAATATTTTTCTACTACTATATTAGCTTATAGTACAACCAAAAATACATTCTTTCCAATTTTTATACGAAAATTCCTCTAGTGTTCTCCATACCAAGCAAGCATTTTGCCCATTTTGAAAGTACACCATTTTGCATTTACGTAATATCAATTATCTAATTCCTTTGAAAGTATACTTCGATATGATTAATGAATTTTTTCCGGAATATACCCTCGGGGCCAGTACTGATACCAACTATAGAATTTCCATTGGAACATATGTATGCTAAAATGAGAAGATGTATTAAGTAATTTGTTTCAAATTTCCCATTAATTCTTTGAATTAAACAATCAGTACAAATGAGAAATGATAAGTTTTGCCAGTGATGAAAATGTAAATTTCAGTAAAAAAAGAAATGCTTAAAATTTAATTTGAAAAAAAAAAGTGAACGAAACAGATTTTCGATCTTAGCAATTCAACAAAATTTCTCAATAATTATATCTTACCAAACTTAGTAAGAAATATTACCAAGGCAAAGACTTTACTATAGCTAACTTTTTTGTGGCATTTTGTTTAAGGCAAACACAGTGTTCGCTTAAAACAAATTAACGTTAATTAATCAATCAATTAAAATCACTTTGATTGACTGGAAGTGATTAATTACTTTACAAAAACAAACGAATTTCACCACCAATATTAAGAAATTTACTCATACTAATAACAAAAATCCCAATCAAAGCTTAACTGAAAATTGAAAGGAATGACAAAAACGATAAACAAACAAAAACTCAAAACATGAAAAAGTCACGGCCATCACTCCACATTCGCAAAATACGGCCCGCCTTTAGGGCCGCATAACATTGAGACACAAATTGACAATGCTAACTTCGAACCAAGAAAATCGAACCGTGTGGTTGAGATAATTACCCATGGGTAATGCTTTCCTTTCTTTGGGTACTTCTCTCGGATGCAGTCCTTTCATAGAGAAATCCCGGGTTACCATGCTGTACTCGTAGTATTCTTTATTCAAAATTTAAAATGAAGAAATCATTCAAAATCGATTTGCTTTCCAAATCGATTTGTATTGATTGTTCCGCGGATAATTACACACCAGAAAGATCATAATTCCATTCAAGCCTAATATAATATTATTAACTAAGTCTAGGGATGATAACAGCCTAATGATATAATAATGCTATGTAAGCTCGGTGTAATAGCGGGTATTAGGATTAGCAGTTGTAGTTAAGTCTATCACTTTGCACTTGGAATGCCTTCTTTCATTTCTTCTCTTCTTTCATTTTATTTTATTTTTATAAGGGAAAAAAAATTACACATGTTAAATCAAAAACAATTTTTATTCAAAATTAAAGCCAGGCACTAAGTTTGTTTTTGAATAAAATGATGATGATGATAATAATAATAATTATTAATAATAATTAGCAATAATAGTAATAATAATAATTTTTAATCGAAACTAAATTCCAATCTTATTTTTGATCAGACTTTCATTTCATTTGCAAGTAAACCAACAATATTAATTTTTTAATGAAACTGAATTTAAATTTCATTTTTGGCCGAAATTTTGCTTTATTTTTAAACAAGAACAATAACAATAATAGCTTTTAGCCAGAATCAATTTTAAGCTTTATTTTTAGCCAGAATTTAATTGAATTTTTGGATAAAACAATAATAATTATAATTACGATAATAATAATAATAATAATAATAACAATAATAATAATAATAACAATAATAATAATAATAATAATAATAATAATAATAATAATAATAAT
>NW_018108574.1:56484-59261 GCF_000183805.2 Loa loa
AATAATAATAACAATAATAATAATAATAATAATAATAATAATAATAATAATAATAATATAATAATAATAATAATAATAATAATAATAATAATAATAATAATAATAATAATAATAATAATAATAAATTATTAGTATTGTTATTGCTATTATTATTACCAGCTTCTAATCGAAATCAAATTTCAATTTTACTTTTGACCGAAATTTTATTTCATTCTCAAATAAAATAACATCATAAATCCTTAATCGAAATTAAACTTAGATTTCATTTTTAACCGAAATTTAATTTTCTTTTTAAACACGAACAACAACAACAGTAATTTTTAACTGAAATTAAATCTTAATTAAGAAAAAAGAAACAGTCAAACTAATGATGTTGTAATATGTAGTTCGAGCTATTATATCTAATTTTTTTCCTCTTTCCTTTTTAGTTAAAATAAAATACAATATAACAGTGCTATTAATGGAACACTTTTGAAGGCCGCCGACAATTTTTACTACTTCCCGTCGTACACACACATACACATACACACACAGACACACACACACACACACACACACACACACACACACATACACACATACATACATACGTACATCATTCTTCCAACGGTAATTACATCCCCGAAAACTTTTAATTGTAAAAGTTACAGGCAATAAAAGTTTTTCCTTCCTTGAACCATTCCTTTCTTCATTTAAAGGAAAAAAAGGACAAAAGGAAAGGAATTTCGATTTCATTCAATTTCAGTTGCATTTTTAATCAGTTCGTTTATTCAATTTTTTTATTTTTATATTTCGAAAAAAAAGCTTTTTTTGACTTCCTTTTTTTTAAAAAAAAACACGTTTTTAAAAATAAAATAAAACAAAAATGATGAAATCTTTTTTTTTTTTGATTATTAACATTTTCATCTCATTGACAATATCAGATTTTAGCAAGAAATATATGTAGATTGGATATCCCAATCTATAATTTTTTTTTTTTGCAAAAAGATTTTAAGCTAGCTAATATCATGGCTAGGCTTCGTAAATATGGATGTATCCTACGAGCCTACGCAATGGATTTTTTTTTTTCCTTTTAGATGAGGACAACATGCACGGAACTGGCCCCATCCTATACTTTTAAAGTTCATCTGCCAGGGATCTAGCAAATTACTACGGTACAATGAAGTCTTCAGGACATAAATTTTGTTAGGCTATCCTTCTCTGAGATGGTTAGCCTTATATGATCAAGCCAGCTCCATCTGTTCGGTTTTGGAGTTAGATTGTCCCTTTCCTAGAATGGCTGACAGGAGGATAGGAAATCAGTCCATCGTCCCCATGATATACACTTCGTTTGACCCTTCATTTGAGACCTGTCTGGCCTATGAGAGACCCTATCGGAGACATATGCTATCGCCAACATAGCTCGCAATCTCATTAGGATACAAGCTTCTTACCCGCTACAACGATATATGTCCACGTTGAGGGATAACTAATATACAGATGGATAAATTAACAAAACGACATATAAGTTAATGGATAAACGATAAACATATAAGGTAGAATTATATTTGGATAAGTGAAATTTTAAATTAAAAATACTTAATTTTAAATTGAAAGTACTTAATTACTAAGGTATAAGAAGTAATTGAAAAAAAAAATGGAAAAAAAGGAATTAAAATAATTTAACGAATAATTCAAATATAAGCAGATGAGATTTTACTTTATTTAGCATCGATTATTGTCAAAAATGAAATTAGATGGGGAAAGTTTTTGTGTCAAAGATAAAAAGAAAAAAAAAAGAATGAAATTGACAATGATTGCTATTCAACGTGAATGTGAAATACAAAAATTCCTTATCAAAAATTAGCGAAAAAAAAAAATGTAGCACAAGTTTAATGTTGAATACGAAATACGAATAGAACAGAAAAGAAAAAAAGAGAATAGAATGGAACAGAATAGAATAGAATGGAATAGAGTAGAATGGCATAGAATAGAACATAATAGAAATAGAATAGAATAAGCATAAATAATAAGATCAAAGAGAATTACTATAATGAGGGAAGCCATTGATGATCGACTAAAAGAAATGAGTGGAAATATGGAAAAATGCTAATGCTTGAAGTAGTATATGTCTTTCCCTTCCTTCCTCTCCCTCTTTCTCTCTCTCTCCCTCTCCCTATTTCTTTCTTTCTTCCTTTTTCCTTTTTTTTCTCAATCAATCTGAAAGGGATAGTATAATGATAGCAGTAAATAAACAGTTAGTTTTTTTGTAGTTGTTGTTATTGTAGTAGTAAAATTATTGTTCTAGTAATAATAATAGTAAAGGAAATAATAGCAATACTAATAACAGTAGTAGCAGTAGTAGTACTAGTAGTAGTAATAATAGTTGTAGCAGTAGCAGTAGCAGTGGCAGTAGTTGTAGTAGTTGCAGTAGTAGTTGCAGTAGTAGTAGCAGCAATAGTAGTGGCAGTAGTAGTAATAGTACTAGTAGTAGCAGTAACAATAGCAACATTACTAGTAATAGTAGTAGTAGTATCAGTATCATTAGTAGTTTTATAGTAGTAGCAAACTAGCATCAAATCAGCACTTTCAAATCGATCGCAGTTATGTTGGTACGGACCTCTCACTGCATATCTGTCCGAGTTCATGTTAATCATTTCCATTTGTCAATATCTCACCCTCATCCTTTCTTGTCCTTCCATTCTCCTTCATCATCCTCTCTCCCTTTTAATCTCAGATAGAAGCAGACAGCAGAGGTGTCTTTGTTAGTGAATTTTACTTTTGTGACATTTTCCATC
>NW_018108575.1:0-11015 GCF_000183805.2 Loa loa
ACAAACAACAACAACAAACAACAGCAACAACAACAAACAACAGCAACAACAATAATAATATCAATAACAACAATAACAGAGGAGAAAGAATAAACAAGACTTATAGTATTATATTGAATTTATCAAATATTTGCAATTAAATTGTAACATTTAAAAATTTTACAAAAAGAGCAAAACTAATTGTTAACGAAATGAATTAACTGATATTAGAAATATTAATGCTATAAAAGTTTTAAATTGAATTGAAATTAAAATGAAAAAAATGTAAATAATATTTTTGCTTTTTTATCTTGCAATTATGCAAATTTAATGTCTTTTTTCTTTTTCTATTCCATCCGAGCATATGATTTCAAGTAATGGGATTTCAGGCCTTTTTTTAAATTAATTAATCAATTGCCTTTTTTATTGCTGAGGAATTTTTGCAATACTTTGGACCAATAATAAGAAAATGAGAAAGATGAAAAATTGTAATGTCTTAACTTTTATAATCACAAGAAAGAATGAAAGAAAAAAATGTTTAAAGGAAAAATTTTTGAAGCCATAACATTTATGGCCATATAAAAGTACGGGTGATGTGAAGGTTTTTGAGGCCTTAACATTTATGGCTACATGAAAGAAGTGTGATATTCTAGAATGCCCTAAAGTGACATCATCCATGGTGCATGCAATTGTTAAAATAGGCCTCATGTCATCTTTACGTCAGTCATCAGCTATTTGTTTTTTTTTTTTTTGTTAAAGATTTTATAATTCTTTTTCTTTTCAGTTGAAAAATAATTTATAAAATAATAGCAGAAAAAAAAGGAGGTGACATTTTTGTTTTTTTTTTTTAAATTCTCAAATGGTTAAATTATTTTAATATAAAGATTAGCCAATGCATAAATATTTTCATTTACATATAAAATATGACGAATAAATAATAAATAATTATAGTTATATTGCAAATTATTCAACATAATAATCATTTATTATCACTATAATGTGATGGGCATTTTTAACATCACATCATATTCATATTGATAACTTTTAATTCCTAATTTACATATCAATTTTATCTTTCAATTTTAGCCTAATGTATATTAATACTTGAAAAGATGAGTAAAATTAATTAATTGTTTCAATAATTTTAATTGATTTTAATTAAAAGATATTACAAATGAGTCCAATTAAACGATATGATATCATCTTTTAGGATTTTTTTTTTTGCATATTTTATGTTAGTTTTGAATTGTTTTTTTTTTTAATTAAATGATTAAATACCAAATAATATGATATCATTTTTTGATGGTTTTTTTAGAAATGCAACAAAATTCCAATTGCAAAAACATTCATCATTGTTATGATTACTTTCTTAATTGTTATTTAGACTTTAAAAAAAAGAAAAAAAAATGAAAATTATCATTAAAATGATTGATAATATTGTAATATCTTTTTTCTAATTGTTAAAATACTTATTTATTCATCGTTTTTGCATTATTATTTTATGGTATTTTTAAATAAAATGCATTTTCAATTTTTGTATGCCAAAATTGAATAATATATCACTTTTTCAAAATTTAAAAAGAAAATTGGAATTAAAATATATCATTTTATCAAAATTCAAAAAAATTAGAATTAGAATATATTATTTTATCAAAACATTAAAAAAATTAAAATTGAAATATATCATTTGTAAAAATTTTTTAAAAAAATAAAGCTAAAATATATCATTTTATCAAAATTTAAAAAGAAAATTAAAATTAAAGTATATCATTTTGTCAAAATTTTTTTAAAAAATTAAAATTAAAATATATTACTTTTTATCAAAATTAAAATGTATTAAATATATCATTGGAATTAAAGTGTAACATTTTAAAAAATGTTCAAAAAAATGTGTAATATACTTGAAAATTACAAATAGTTTAATTTAAACGAAAGCGTAAATTACAAAAGAGAGAAAAAAAAAAGGAAGAAAAATTCGTCGAAACTGGAAATATGGCATTTTTCGTTTTCTTCCTGAAAGGAAAAAAAAAAGGGGCAAAGGAATTTATGAAGTTTTCCCGAAAGAAAGAAAAAAAAAAAAGGCAAAGGAATTGATGAACATTGTAAACGAGGAAGTTTAAATTTTAAAACAGGTTAAAATATTTTAGGACTATGGATGGATTGAAAAAAATATGTATATAAAAAATAAAAATTCTATAATAAATTATTTAATTAATAAATCAATTGTTGTTTTCTTTTCCCTTTTTTTTTCTTAATATCCCAAAATATGTATCGAAATCGAAATACAAATGTTAATTGCAATGATAATTTTAATTGGGGAATATTCAATTTCCTTTTTTAATTTTAAATTAAATAATTAAATGTTATAGTTAATAAATTTGGAAATGAAAAAGAAGAAATGACTGATTTGTTTTGATGAAAATTCGTGAAATAAAATGAAAAGTTGAAATGTATGCAGTATGAAAGCGTGAAAAAAATATTGGAATGAAATCAAAAGTTAATATATTTAACTAAGTTAAATGTATTTTATTAAGTTACAAATCAAATCAAATATTTTTTAATTTCAATTGCAAGAAAATTGAATTAAAAAAATTATCATTTCATTTGTAATTGTTTAAATGATTTGAAATAAATATATTTGTAAAAATAAAGATTTAAAAAAAAAAAGAAAAAGTGGTAGTCCATTCAATTTTAATTGCTTATCGAACGGGAATTGAAATAGTTGATTGAAAGAATTTAATTAAGTCATGAAATAAAAATAATCGAATTGATGGAATGAAACTGGATAACTTTGATTTGTGTGGTTGAAAAAAATTAGTTAACGAATTCAAATTAATTATCGAATAAATAATTATTTTGTGACAGAGAAAAAATGGAAAAAAAAACTGGCAAAATTATGTTTTCCCTTTTGAAGTATTATAATCAGTGAATGGTAATCGTTCAAATTAATAATAGACTCAATTAATTTATTCCTAAATGTATGTTTGTTAATAATTTTGTGAAAAAAAAGGAAAAAAGAAAGATCAATATTTAGACCAAAATATTTTATTTGGTTTTATTTTGAATGAATTACTTAAATCAAAAAATTTAAATTTCATAATTTTGTTAAGAGCTGACACATTTAATTAATATATGTTTAGCTGCTTGTATGTCTGTGTGTATCAAAAGAGCGATGACAACATTGATGACAGCAATGATATTTAATTAATGGCAAAAAAATTAAATTTCATAATTGCTGTTTTAAATTAAATTCATAAACTTTCATCATAAAATGCCTTTTCTCTTCATCAACTTCCTCATTCTGTCGCTTTTTTCCTTTAATTTCATTTTATACGATGACACAATTCGGATAGTATATAGCTGAAAACAGATTTGAATATCTATGAAATTCATTAATTATCGTATTCGTTTAAAATTTTTCCATTTCTTCCAAATTTAAAACATTCAAAATTAACATCCACCAAATTCTTCATTCATTAGTTATAAGTTATAATTAAATTTTAATAAAATTAGCAAACAAAAATTTTTTTCTTTTTGGACAATTTATATGCAAAATTTTTTTTGTAATTAAAACCAAAATGATCAAATTATTTGTTGTGTATTAAATTTTTTGATTGAAAATACAGTTATAATAGATAATTTTTATTGTTGAAAAGATGAAAATTTCCGAATTTGTTGAAAAATAAAATTTATCAAATTTAAATTTTTTGTCTTAAAATAATTCAATTTTTAATTTTCTGAATTCCATATTTTTTCTTCTTGAAAATTTTTGTTTTTTTTTTTTTTAAAAGAACTTTTTTCAATAGCATTTTGAGAGAAATCTTATAGCTATCAATAAACATTTGTAACAATAAAGGTACACATTTGGTAACATGATAATGATGGGCCGTAGAATTGATCAGAATTTAATTAATTAATTAATTATCACATATCACTCTTGTTAATTAAAACAATTTTATTATACATATTTTTTGTTTTTCTCGTTTATTCATAAAGAGGTAATTGCATGTTATATTCATAATCACAGTATCCTGGTCCTTCAGCCGGTTGTACCGGATATCCTTGTGCTACCATTCGACATTGCATTTCATACAATCTACAGATAAACCATTTATCAGCTAATCATTATCATTACGTATCAAATAAACTATTGTGAATTTATCATTGTTAACACTAAAAATGAATCGCATGCCCTACTTTTAAATGAATCATTTATCAATTTATCACTATCACTACGCAAGTTGGATCCTATATTTTACTTCAAAATGAATCATTATCAACTTATCATTATCATTACTAAAAGAAAATCATACGCTTTACTTTTCCGTTTTCCACATTGCTTGTACAGTTTCTCAAATGAATTTTTTTTTTTCATTTTCTACTATTAATTTTAAATTTAAACAAAAAAAAAAATCATCGAAACGAGAAAATACATTTAAAATAATTCCAATAATTTTCCAAATATTTTAAATTATTAATAATAGTTAGACATTTTTTCTGCTAAAAATTTCTCGTATAAATTATTAATTAATCCTTAATTTTTAAATACTTTAAATGAATATTAAATGAATGTATTTTCCAAGGATAATGATAAGTAAGTATGTAATTAGGTAAAAGAAAATAATTAAGATAAATAAATAAGTAAATAAAAGTAACCATACATATATCAAATAAATACAAGAAATAACCTTGGCCATGCTTTTTCAGTACTTGTCATTTCAATCGAACTCCATAAACGTTCTGCAACAGCACTTGCACGTGGCCATAAACGTGGTATCACGTTACTTCCGTCAACCCATTCACCCCAAAGTGCTGCTTCACCACCAATTACAAGATGTTTTTGCTCTTCGCTACCATTAAATTTCTACAAACATTTTTATCAACTTTTTTTTTTTTAATCTTATGAAATAAAACAAGAAAAAAAGATAAAGAAAAGAAGAGAAGAAAAAAAAAGAGCGATTAAAGAAGTGTTTAAAAAAAAAAGAATGTAATATTTCAAATTTTTAAAATTAAAAAAAGTAAAAATTAATTTTTTAAAATGTTAATAATCGTAAAAATTTTGTTTGTTAATTTTTTTTTCATTTTTTTTTCTTTTTTGTCGTTTTCTTTATATCAAACAATTGTGTATAATTTTTACCACTTTTTTCTTTTCTTTAACCTTTAAAATTATCATATTTAAGCAACTTTTTTTTCATTTTTAAAAATTTTCAAATTTTAATAAATCAATATTTATTTTTGCTTAAAATAAAGAATTATCATTAAACCTGTGGATCACAATCATAGTATAATTTCCAATCAGCAAATGATGCAATTTTATCAAGATACCAACATGCTGATAAGATTGCATAATATCCCATTTTTGTTGCATATTCCATATCATTTGTATTTTTCCAAATATGTGCTATCAGATTATCATTTATCATGCCATTTATCGTTAAATTTGCATTCTCTATCACCTCCTTTTTTTTAAAAAAAAAAAAGAATAAATAACAAACAAATTTCATATTATTTATTAATAATTGTTACATTTAATTAATAAATTAAAATAAAAATTATTTGTGAATAATGAAATGAAACTATTGTAAGGTTTGAAAATTTACAACTTTTATGCTATTAAAACTTTTGTTTTAAAAAAAAGAAAAAACCCCAATGAAATCACTAATTTTTTCATTAATTAATTCTTTTTATGATAGACATTTGCGCATTTCATCCATAAAAAAAAAAAAGCTTACTTGCCATACAATAAACTTTTTATTTTGTCCATATTTTAGAGTATGAAGAAGTGGAATAAATTTGTTGAAGTACCAAGTTTGAATTGTTGGACCATCTTTAAGTCCATAAATCTTTAAAGGAAATAAAAAAAAGGAAAAAAAAGCAAACTTATTAATTCAATTTTATTTTCATAATTCTCAAACAATTCATTTTACAAAAAAATTTTCAAAGTTTAAATTTTTGAATTTAAAATGAACAAAATATTGAGCAATTTTTTTGTTAAACTTTTGTGCTAGTAAAAATTTTAAAAAATTTAATGAAATTTTCAATTCTCCCATTAATTAACTATTTTTATGAATAATATTTTTGCAGAAAAAAAAAAGAGAGTGAGAGAGAGAGAAAAGAGAAAAACCTTCATAAATTGTTGAATAGTTGGA
This sequence comes from Loa loa, assembly GCF_000183805.2. Classification (NCBI taxonomy): domain Eukaryota; kingdom Metazoa; phylum Nematoda; class Chromadorea; order Rhabditida; family Onchocercidae; genus Loa; species Loa loa. Next base: position 6,129 of record NW_018108575.1, read on the forward strand.
TTTGATGTCCAACATTCCGTAAACCAATATTCACCTTCATCACCGCCTAGATGAACATAATTTTCCGGAAATGTTGAAAAAATTTCCTGAAAATTCTACCAAATTATTTTAAAATGTTAATTTTTTCTTTTTTTTTTATCAAATATCAATTATAATATAATTTCAAATTTAGTACAAAAAGAAAAATTAAAATTTTTTTTTTTAAAAATATTTAATCAAAAATAGAAGAGACCTGAAAAAGTGCACTTAATACATCCCAGGTATCTGAATTTGTTGGATCTAATAAATTCTCAAAATTTTCATATATTGAACCATTTGAATAATAGCATTTAGTTAAAAGATTTTTTACACCAATACCCCATGATTTCATATGTCCCGGTGTATCAAATTCCGGTAGCACACGTATACCACGTAAACGACCATAATTTATGATATCCTAAATTTCAAATATCATTTAATTCAAAATTATGGTAAATACAGTATTTTGCATATGAAAAAATGGATATAATTATAGTGAGAAAAGAAAAAACGATCTTTAAATCAAATTTCATTTTAAATTTTTCAAAAATTCAACCAAACGAATTGCATAATTACTAAAATGAATTTATATATATGCATATATCGTAACAAATATTAAATAATTTTTTCATAATAAATAATATTTACACCTACATTAAATATTTACATGTGAAATAATATTTACACGTAAAATAATATTTTACACGTTAATAACATTTATACGTACGCTAACGTAATATTTACTATTTTTAATGTATTTATAAAAATTTTAAAATATGAATAAATCAAAAAATTTGCCCAAATTTATGAAATGCATTTATTTATTTTTCATTAATTATTCGAAAATTTTATTATTTTCAAATAAATTTAACAAATGTTAACCTTAATCTGTGTTAGATTATAAACATGATTTGGTGTATAAGCTCCTTTAATTAATTCAGGAAGAACTTCTGATTGATACGGGAATGATTCGATATCAACGATATGCCAATGAAATGTATTAAATTTATTTTGTGCCATTAGTTCAATATTTGCTTTAATAATATCAACTGATAAATAATGCCTGTAATTTTTTTTCTTTCTATTCCTTAAATAATTCAATTTTACGATTAAATTTAATTATTTTATTAATTACAAAATTGTCATCATACTGTAACTTTTTAAAGTGACATTTTAAACGGAATAAAAAAAATGTGTCAAACAAAATGTCATAGCAATCATTTATAAATTATATGTGTGAAATGATTATCAAAAATTCATCTTATGATAGTTTGCATTCGATTGACGCATAGTTTGATTAGATAGTTCTGATATTTAAATAAAATAATTCAAATTTTACAAAATTTAATTCAAATTTACTACGTGATGGAGAAAAAAACTTCAAAAAACGAAAAAATAATAACGTTGGTATGTCGTAGTAATCGTATATGAATTAAATGTATATATGAAACTAACAGGAAATGATTTAATACTTGAATTGAATTTTATGTTGCAAAAATTAGAATAATAAAGACGCTCAGCAAATCGAATAATTGTAATTGTAATTAAATTTGCTACTGTGTGCTAACTTAAAAAAAAATTGAATGCTAGTTTAAAGCATAGTAATTGACTAGCAACTACTATGTTTTAAAAAAATTTTTTTAATTGCAGTAATTACACAGTAATTGAATACAACATTTTAAAGGAAAAATAAATTTATAAAAAGAATTAATTTAAATATACAGAAAAAATTAATTTAAAAAAAATAATTTAGATATACGGCATAGTAATTAAATACTAATTTTAATTGAATATTAATTGAAATCACATTAATCGAGTAGTAATTTAGATTACAATAATTACACTGTAACTGAGTACTAATTAAAATTAATTCTTATTATTTCTCTTGAATTAAACACATTAAGATAAAAGAATTTTTTTTCCTCTTCATTTGTTCATTATTTCGAATTCAAATTTAATTTTATCGAATGATTGAAAAATTAAATTAAACTTGCACCTACCTAGCTGTATCTAATAGAACTCCACGATGTAAAAAGCGTGGATAATCACGAATGTCAACTTTGTGTATTTTTGTATTCTTGTCAAAAAATAATTGTGCAAATGATTCCATCCCTCTTAAAGCACCCCAAACCTTAATTTCATATTTTATTTATTAAAAGTTCACATTTATCATCAAATTTCATTTTAATTTCAATTAAAAGGAAAAAAAGACAAAAACTTGATTAGCTTTCAAAATGGTTAATTTCAATTTTATAAAAAAAACAAAAAACGAAAAAAAAAATAGGAACCTGATTAGCATTCAAAATGGTTAATTTCAATTTCATGAAGAAAAAAACAAAAAAAAAATAGGAACCTGATTAGCTTTTAAAATTGTTAATTTCAATTTTATAAAAAAAGGAAAAAAAAACAAAAACCTGATTAGCTTTCAAAATGGCATCATTACTTGTAATATTCAATTTGTAACTTTCATCCATACCAAATTGTGGAAATTGATCAGTGCATCCTTCCTCTACTATTATTGTCAAATTACTAAGAACCTGTAAATAATAAATAGTATAGATTTTAATTAATTAATTAATTATTTCGATAATTTTAAAAAATGAACGAAGAAAAACAAGTTTGTATTATGTAATTTAGAAAATTAATTATACATCAATCATTTCATTTATTAATTTATTCATATTAAGTGATACATTTATCATTTTTCTATAAATAAACTGATAAATATTTCAGTTAAGTTATAATAAATAATAATTAATAAAAATTCAAATAAATAAAATTATATTTTTTAAATTTATCAATAATATTTCCTGATATTTGTTAAAACTAAACTATACCTCATTATTAATTACTTTAATATCATTTTGTCGTTTAATTATTTCTGAGCCAAATAAACGTTTGTGATAACGACTGATAGCTTTATCAATAATTTCACATTGTCCAATGGTTGATATAAAATTAAATGCTTTGAAATTAACCACCATCGTTTCATTACCCATTATCATATGTTGTGGTTGTGGCCAAATGGAACCATTTGATCGTAAATGTGGATCAGGCCAACATTCGATTTGTTGTAAAATAGAGCCTATTATTGTTACAACAATAAATAGCCACATTTGAACAATGCTAAAATGAATTTTTATTGAAAAAATTAAGATCGATTTTAACAATTGTAATTATATATTATTCCATTCAAATGCCTATTATCATAACTATGAATTTAAAAAAAAAAAAGAAAAAAAATTTAATGCAAATTTTGGCATTCAAATAATGTTAAATTTTAAAGAGGAATATAAGAAATTATTTAAATTTAAATAATTTCTTTTCCATTTCCAATTTAATAATCATTATACTTTTAATGATTTGTTAAATTGGAATATTTCAATTTTTTTTTTTTTTACTTCTATCAAATATAACAATTAAATTAAGGAAAAAGGAAAAAAAATTACAGTTTGAACAGGACAAAGTTGCAAATTATTTTTTATTAAAATTTTTAAAAAAGTGTAACATTGTTTCGAATGCTTTTAAAATTTGAAGTATCGAAAAGTGAGCATTAAAATGAATATGAAAAGAATGAAATGGAAAGAGCAAAAGAGCTGATGAGCAAAAAATTTAAATCGATTTGAAGAAAATTTTTCAAAGTTTAGATCAATCTTTGTAACTAACACTATCCCATTGTCAAATTTTCCAAAAAAAAAGAAAAAATTTCCAATCAAATCGTTAAATAAGAATTTTTAAACAAATAAAAAAGCAAATCTCATTAGTTCTTGTAAATATTGCATATTGAAATTTGAATTTTTTTTTTTTAAATTAATGCTAACTTTAATATCTTAAATTACATGAAATAAACAATTCAAAATGAAAAAGTACACTGGAAATGCATTTTCCTTCTTTTTTTTTGTGCTATTATTTAATTTAATTTGATAAATTTGAAATTGGTAATTGAAACGAAATGAAAAATATCAAACGAAAAGTAAGGGAAGAAAAAAAAATTTTTTTTTTTCTGGAACATATGAATGATACAATGTAATTTGAAAATAATTATTTCAAAACTAAATGAATTGATATTTATATTTGTAAATTAAAACAACAATGCTTTTCATCTTGTAACTATCCCAAACAAGCCTATACAATAAATTAGCATAGATTAATAAAGTAAAATTAATAAGTGAAATAATTTTATTAATTAAAGTTTATTTCAAAAACTATTTTTATTTAAAATAAAATTAGTTTCGCTTGCCATTACAAGCAAATACTAGCGAAACGATAGATGGATGATTAAAACAGGAAAAGTGCAATAGGGAGAAGAAAAAAAAGAAACTATTTTTGTAAAGGGAAGACAAATTATGTTCTGAATGAAGAAATTTTTTTTTTTAAAAGACAAATTTGTGCTTTAATACCAAAATTATCAACAGAATATGCTAATACAAATGATGAAGTGTTATCAGTTATAAACAAAAATATGGAGGATTGATATGAGAATGTTAATATTAAAACTAATCATTCATTTGTTTACCGAAAAGTTTCATTGAAAATTATCGAAATTTTGTTATTATTATCAAATACAATTCTTGTTATTATGCAGTGTTTCATAATTACTGATTCCATATGTTCCACTGAAAACAATAATAACAATAATAATAATAATAATAATAATAATAATAATAATAATAATAATAATAATAATAATAATAATAATAATAATAATAATAATAATAATAATAATAATAATAATAATAATAATAATAATAATAATAATAATAATAACGATGATGATAATAATAACAATACTAACGACAAAGATGATGACAATAATAACATTAAATATGATTTATATAAAAATTATAGCAATTTATCTTTGGAAATAAA
>NW_018108575.1:11466-25644 GCF_000183805.2 Loa loa
CATTGGGAGATACTTAAAAAAAAAAAAAAAAAAAAAACGAGAAATCGAATCAGTCATTGGGAGATCTTAGAACAATTCATTTTCTTTTTTTTTATAATCCAATTGACAAACTGATAAATTGTCATCAAATTAATGAAAGAAAGAAATAAAATAACTTTGTGTTCGCTTCATTAATTAATTACAATTTATGTTTCTGTTTTTGGTTTCGCTTAATTATTTTAAAAATTACAACTTTTTTTTTCCTAAGTATTACGCAAATAGCAATGAATAAATAGTTTAAGATAATTCTGAGAAATTGATGAAATTAGAATTTATGAAAGAGCAACAAAATTGGAAAATTTTCAACAAAATTTCAACGTAATTGAAACTATTTTCCAACGCTTTTGTCAAGTTTTTTTTAGTATGAAATCGAAAAATTATTTCGATGATAGTAAAATTTATGTCAATAACTTAATTAGATCGATTAATTAATTAGTATGCTAGCAATGTTTTTTTTTTCTTTAAATTTATTTGAGAAATATCAATAAGCAATGCAATAATTTGTAGGAAAAAAAAATAGTGATAACTGGCTAAACTGTTAATTGATAACATTTATATGACGAACTATTTAAAGCCATTTGTAAATCAAATATTTCATCAACTAATAGTGACGATTTCTCAATATAATTTATGCAAAATATGATATTCAAATAAACAAATAAATGGACAAATTGTGCTATATGGCGGCAATAGAATGTTGCTAATCAATTGGGAGCATAAATTGTCAATGATAAGATAAACAATGCATTTTCCATTTGATTTAGCTAACTGAAACAGATTGAATTACACATTTGCATATTTTATTTAACATTTTTAACATTGCCATATTTTTTTTTTATTTTTTACGTATCATATTTTATCATATCATATCATGTCTTTATCATTATCATATTTTATGGTATTTTGTCATATTTTAGCAAAAGTAATGGCGAGTTATTCTAATGAATAATATTATCAGTATATAATGCAATCAATATGATAAGGAAAAAGCTAATTTGTTAGTTGAATGCGAGCAAGAAGTTTGTATCAGTGATTTGTTATCTCATTATCATTGCCGGATTGCGATCAATAATGATAAAAGGAGTGGAATTGTTGTTTGAAGTATGAAATAAGTGATAAGTTGTTATCAGAATAGAATAGAATTAGTGATAAAAAACCCTTATATTAGTTATTACGTTTAGGAACTATTGCCAGAATATCGTATAATCAATAATGACAAAACCATTAAATACTTTATTTGAGAATCATTTTTTTTTATTTTTTGATCATACTTGTCATAATTTATTGTATTTCAGCTGAATGTATTATCACATTATTCATTATCAATGCATCTAATCATTTTTAACACTTTGCATAAATTATCAATTACTTATGATATCATATCAATCTTAATTATTTTCAATACTTCACAGAGATTATTAATTCCATGTGATAATTTAAATGTTTACCGCATACTAATAAAAATTTTGCCATATCAATTAAAAATTTATCAATTACTGATAAATTGATGTATAGAACTTTATCAACTTTATCAGTTTATTTACTAATTATCTTAGCCATATATTTGTTGAACCAGGAACATTTAGATTTTCAAAATGCTCCAGGTCAGGGCCACGTAATATTCGTGTAATCATTAAGTATAATTGATGATGTTAATAGTAGCAATGCGTGGCGTCATTTTACGTCTGGTTATGTTGAAGTTACGTCAAGTTACACTTGCCATCGAAAAAATACTGAGTGGAGTAATTATGGTTTAATATGGTCCTGTAATTAGAAACTATGGTTCCTGAGAGATTTATTTTTAGATTCCATGAGAAGATTCATATTTGTCTTCTCGCAAGTGCACACTGATTTTCGACATGCTGAAATGGAAAGTATTTGCAGTTTGTATGGAATTCCTTGTGACAACAACATGTCATTACTTTGTAGCCAGGTGATTTTATTATTTTCGCAAAATCAGATCGTCACTGATCACAACTTTTGTTATTAACTTTTTTTGCACCCCTGGAAAATGAACATAAATAAAAAAATTATGAAATAATGGTGTGTACAAAAAATAATGGTATGGTGTAAAAAAAAAAGTGGCATGGTAAAAATGGTAAATAATGGTTTGTAGATGTCAAAGGAAATAGGACAAATGTTGATGAGACTATAAAGTTTGTTTTCTACTTTTTAAGATTTTTTATTAGGACAAATGTTGATGAGACTATAAAGTTTGTTTTTTACTTTTTAAGATCTTTTATTTTTAGCTGGATCACTGGTCTTGAACATCTGTCTGTGTTTCTTTGCTCGAACATTTCGGTCATCGGGACATGTCATAGCAAATATAGTTTCATAATCTTCTTACATCACAGTCATCGTCATCGATATTATACAATTATTGTATTTCAGCAACATGTTTATGTGTTCGAATTTCCATCCCTTGATGATGTGACTGTAATACTTTCTCGATCAGTTCTTGTGAAATTTGCAGTAGAATGGATGGCAAGCTGTAATGATTACGACGAATTATGCTCAAGTATCGAAGATATTAAACATGATATAAAAGTAGACATCATCCGTTTTGTTTGTGAAAAACTTCCTGTGAAATTTTATAGAGCTAGAATTCGAGGGAGTGGGAGATTTTTCGTGTGATTAATTGTCCAAATAGTACTAGCTTCTAAACACCTCCTTATTCTTTCATATCTCATCTTTTATCCTTTATTTTTATGAACTTTGAATTCCAGAAGTACGATTCAACCGACCAGTCTTTTGCCATACGCATACGCTCTGTTGGAAGAAAGTGTAGCCGCATTCCTTCTGAAAGCATAATTGCGGTATTCAGTTTTTCATTGATTCAATGATCTAGATATATTTGCTTTTATCACTTCCCGTTTTCTATCGTTTGAAATATATTCTTTCAGGATATTGGTAAAGCACTTAATTTGACGGAGTCTCCCGTAAATTTGAATAATCCATGCAATACATTTTATGTTATTGAAGAATATGATTCAGATTCACTTCAAAGGCTCCATTTTGGGAAATTGGTACTTTATGATATTTCATTTCCTTGAAAAACAGGGCGGGACATTTTTATTTTGATTGCTTTATTCATTTTTAAAATTGACGAAGAAGAAATTTTTAACCCTGATGTTTTTATTGCTAGGTTAGATCTTACTCTCAGTTGCTAGTTCTTCCGCAAAAGTATGCTTTTAAAATAGAACTTTGAGAAAAAAAAACAAAGTAAATCAATGGAAGTAACAAATAACTTTTCTATCTTTGTATGGAATAAATTTATTAGGTAGGATGTGGTCAAGGTCAGTTGAAAAACTACTATTCCTTGGCTGAACGATGTTACATTGGTAATACAACGATAGATCCAGAATTATCATTTCTTCAAGCTAATATAGCAAAAGTGGTCATCGGATCTCTTGTTCTCGATCCATTCTGTGGAACGGGTTTGTTTCATTTACTTCAATTATTTGATAGTCATGTTTGAATATGGTTACAATCATGTTTGAATATGGTTATAATTTCATAAAGATTGGGCGAAACTGATAACCAGAACGGTGCATATTGTGGGATCTTCGGTTAAAAAAGAGATCCATGAACTTGAAATGATTTATTAATTCCTTACTTATTATTAAATAATTCCTTTCGATAGTTTTCAGGTGGCCTATTGATTGCTGCTGCACATTTTGGTGCTGCTGTTTTAGGAAGTGAGATAAATTATCAAATTGCCAGAGCTATCGGTAATATACTACTTAAGTTATGATTCACTTTGAAAATTTTTCTCTACTCTGTTGAGAACTAAAAGCAAGGCGTTATTTTACTTTCTGTATTTCATAGGTAAATCGTCACGTGCTGGCGTCGAATGCAATACAGCTAAAGAATCAGTCGCTGCAAATTTTCGACAGTATGGAACGGATGTTTATTTCATGGGTTTGGTGATAGCAGATGCCAGTCAGCATCAGCTGTGGCACCCCGGCATGCATTCCGGTACTTTTCCTGTATTCGACGCAATAATAACCGACCGTAAGTATTCATTTTTCCAAAGAAAAAGATTTACAAAAAAGGATTTTGATTTCCTGAAACCTTTTTTTTGTATGTATTTGCAAAGGGTTAAATATCTGCAGCAGTGAATACTTCTACCTAACGTTCATTATAGACGAGAGAAAAAGAAGGAGCTGAACCAGGCTTACGATTTTCTTCCACTTATTTCGGTTCTGTTCAGTATTATTGTTGGCAAAGAAGAGCATGCTTGAATTTTTCATTAATCATTCTTTTTTCTAGCGCCTTATGGAGTTAGAGAGAGGGGGCAGAAAGTCGGCATTAAGGGAAAGAAAGAATCTTGGATAGTCAAAGATACTCAGCAGTAAGTTTTATTGCATGCTTCACGGATCCCTTTTTTTAGGAGAAAGTAAATTCAAGAAGTTTCGTAGCATAATTTGTGCTTGTACTATTTCTTAAATTACTTATCCTTATGTAAATTGTCTTTTACTGGTTACTATTTTTTCAGTACAAATCATTATCCGGAAAAAGCAAAATACTCCATTTCCTCGACATTCCTTGATCTTATCGATCTTGCTAGCAAATTACTTGTTGTTGGCGGGCGTTTGTTGTTTTGGTTTCCAGTGTTCGATGATGAGTTAGTTATTATTATTATTAAAGGAATTTATTAGGAAGGAGCTGTCATGTTCAGGTAGTAGATAATAAGGTATTTTAGGTCTTTGAAGGTGATTCTATCACTCCTTCTTTTTTTCTTTCTAGTCTTTAGTCACTATCTATCCTAGTACAGCAGTTCCATAGGAACCGATTCAAATTTTTAAGCTAATTCACTCAGTAGTGTTGGTTCTCTTTTGTTGGAAGTTGTTATAATTTCAAAAAATGCTAAGTCCTATTTTTTTCTTCTAGATAACAGTCAGAGCATTCAGTAGAGAGGCATTGGTCCAAAAATGCAAAAGTGAAGCCCATACAAATTAAAGATTAATAGTACTTTTTTTAATTTATTTCGAGTGATAAAATATTCACATGCTGATACAAATTTGATGGGACATGTAAAATTTCTTCATTCTAGGCGTATATATCATATGTAGAATGAGCATTCATAACTGCTTTGAGTTTAGCAATGAAAACTATGTGTTCAAGTCTGAGTTTAAAAAGCTCATTTTTCCTAATAGTCGTACAAGGCTTAGAATAGTATGATGTGTTGGTCTTCGACTTTTTATCTCTTCTTATTTTTTTTGCATGCTTAAGTCTCTTCTTTATTTGCTTCTCCCCTGCTTGTCTATTAAAAAAAATTGTGTATTTGCTTTTAAGCTTGGTTTTGGATCCAAGCAGTGGATTCCAAAACCGTGGTCCGGAACATTTAAGTTACTAATCGATTTGCTGGTAAGAAAATAGTGACCTTTAACCCTTGACCCCAAAACATTATTGACACGATGTGTCTTTTATGACATAATTTTATTGTGAAATATAATAACACTTTCTTTATTGATGCAGTAGAGTTTAAATTGCGCAACAAAGATAATATGGTTGTCCGTTATATGCGGTCAAAGCTGAAGGTAAGCATTCATATCCCTGTGGACATATATCATCTTCCACTGAATTCGTCAGCGAACATAGTATAGGCATATATTTTCCCACTGTTAGTTTTTTCTTCCGGTGGGGCATTCTTCAAATACAAATTAACTTTTTGCAAAGATAGATTTTTATTAGAGTTGAATGTATTTTGGTATGGAAGATTAATAATTAAGCATACACTCATTTGCTATATGATTCCACCTCAATGATATGAGCATTGATAATATATTTGTTTTATATTTCTCGAATAATATACCAGGAAAGATAGCATCAGGTCTTGGCTTACAGCAGATGTGATGAGATTCTGCGAGACTGTATATGCATTCAGCATTGGCATCATAGCAGTCCGTGGAGCGAGTACAATTTTTAGGCTCACTTCGAATCCTTAAGGCATCATAGCATACATCTGCAATGATCTCCTACGTTTTATTATATAATGATTTTCATTTCTTTTCTTTAACTCCAGGGAAATAAACAGGCGAGGAAGAAGGAGGAGGAAATCAATTGCTCTTTCTTTTATTTTCTTGCTCTTTTACTCGAGGCGTATATTTTTCACTTGTGTTTGTCACAAAGTTACATTAGTTACGCTATGACTGTTTTTATAATCGGGATGAAATGTCAAAAAAACTTACCAATAGATGCTTGAATTGACACGAGAATATATGTAATGAACATAATTTCTCGAATGTAGCAATGTCTGGAAGAACGTCAGGGAATTATTTCGCGAAAGTTTCGATGATTATTTTTCAAAAAATTTTGAAGTGCCATGCTCTCCGGGGGTACAGTAGCATTTTTTGTAGTTTATTTTTATTAGGATATTGGAAATAATGGAATTTGAATCTAAAGCATAAGTTAACCAATCAGTCCGTTCCGTAAGGTTGCATTTTGATCTTAAGGAATGCTAAGAAAATTTGGCAGAAGGCTATCAACATTAAAAAATCAAAGCAAGATGATTAAATGGCCTATGCTTCTAAATTTCTATCGTTTGTATAATTAAGAAAATAGTTTAATGGAAGAAATTAGAAATTATGCGAACTTACGGATTGAAATAACACATGAGAAAGGTTTACGTTAGTAATGGGGAAGTGTTATACACTAGTGCTAATTGTCTTTCTCGTCTTCTTTTATTTGGCTTGGTTTGGATGATACTTAACGTTGACATAGTGATAGCAATAGCTTAAAATATCTGTTCCATCCTCTTTCCCGTTTCATCTATTCATAGTTTGTTTTTTCGTTCTTTTTTTCCTTTTTTTTGTAAGTATTAGTTGGAGATCAAACAGAATTGTATAATGTTTGCCCTACTTGCTATAAGCTTTAGACAAATAAAAAAAGAAAAGTAACATAATATAATGAAGGACTGGATAGAAAGTATAACGATTTGAGAATTCATGAAAATCATAGGAATGATTTTAATAGCTACTGGATAAGAAAGGCCTTATATTATTATTTGAGTCGTTTGAAATTTATTTTAAATGTTTGAGCTTAAACTATTTTCATCTTTTTCACATATATGAGTTTTATTTTTTTTGTCCTCGTTGATAACTTCTATCCTCAATTCATTTGTTCTCTATCATTGTAAACAGATAGAAGTGAAACAGTTGTTCAACTGTCCTAAAGCATACATTAGAACGTTTGGAAATGAAAGATGAAGCTTTGCACTTAGTGTCCTTTACCAAACAGTAGCTGTCATCAAGGTTATTATTGGTTCATAGCATGCGTATTCTGCTTCATTCAAAATTTATACTTTTGATCATACGAATCCTTTAAGTTTTTTTTTTTTTTTTTTCTACATAATTTTGCAACTGCTGAAATGCTGACGCGATATAAGTGACAATCTTGCACTAACTTCTGCGTATGTTCCATTGTTATCCATCGCATGTTTTCCGAATATTCCTACTTTCAAAATGTCAAGTAATTGGATGATTTAAAAGAATGGGCTATGCTAAATCAACTGTTCCCTGAAACATATGAGGTAGAAAAATTGGTTTGAGCTACTTTGTGACTTTTATTTTGCTTTAATATTAGATCTTGTATCAATCTTGATGAGGGAATCTTGCAACGGTTCACGACTAACTGAGTTATTGAGAGCACAATAGGATGGAAATTTGTGTGAGAAGCTTCAAACAAGTCTAGATATATTACCAGAAATTGGATAATTGGAAGCTTATGACACAAACTACTGGCGGTTTAGCTACAGATGATAATAACTTGAAGGTTTTTGTGGCTTTCTGCAAGATATTGGCTAGTGTCATTGTGCGGAGGCAGTGTTGTGTGCGATAATAAACGGTATGGAAAGCGTGTTTCACATTGTATAAGCAAAAAATCTTTGAAACTTCATTGGATTTTAGATATTCCGAAGCAATTTTACCAAGACATGATGCGATGAAACTGATTTATAACTGTGAGCAAACATTGTCACGGAGATATTCCAGGTAAATTATTTATTTCAGCCTTCGCTACTTTAAATTATCATTCAGTGTAGTTGACATTCGAGAGAGATGGAAATTATTTATGCTGCTGAAGAGTTTAGATTTGAATATACTAGTAGTATAGTGATCTTCATTGATATCACTAGATCAGAGTTTGATGCACATACCATTAATGTAATAATGTATAAGTAAAATGTCGTTTATTTTTAATGAAATGGTTGGTAAGCTATGTTTTATGACAAGATTTTTTCTTTTCCTACTTTGAGTGTTTTTCAATATTGAAACCTCGAACGCTAAGATGATCTGTTAATGAACTTTTACAGGAGATTACTTGTATATGAAAAATTAAGAATGGTAAAGGATGATGAAAAGCCATATGTTGAAAGGGATTGTTATGAAAATATAACTTTTCGACAGCGTGTATTCAGGAAAAATTGATTCATTTGTTTTTTTTATAATATGCTACTTCCTTCACTTGTGAAATATAGCATTTCATTCATGTCTGCTGAATTTAAAATCCTAAAAGGAGGATTAAAAGAAATTGTCAATGTTAAAATGTGTATGAACAAGCTATGCTCAATAAAGTACTTCAAGTTCAGATATATATCACTTTCATATATCAGTTTCTGCTAATGAAGCAAAATTTAGTTCGAACAATAAATCAGTCCACAGATGTATAGTTTCGGAAATTTATCAATTAGATGACAGTGACAGTATGTGTTTACAAATATTGCATAATCTGCAAAATTTGCATTTTGTTGAAGCATTTCATAGCAATTTAAAGTATGAAGCTTCTTCACATTCTAATCATTACTTATTTTCAAATAATTAAACGGTTGTAACTGATACATTATACGAGATTATGTCGTACTTGCAATGTACGCCAGCAACGATACAGGTATTTTAAGCATTATTGTTGACTTTTAATACAAATGAATTATTCGAATTTAATTGAATTACTGATATGCCAATTTGCTTATTAATTAACCTTTCTTAAATTGATTTTTTGAAATCTTATTTGCTTTTTCTCTCTTTTTTTTGCTTTATTTATTTTGTTCAAATTTCAAGTTAAATATAATACATAAACTGGAGTTTAATCAGTAAATGTGCAAGAATTATTGGATGTATCAAATAATAAGTAATAAAAATTGCATATTATGTTTCGAATAAATTTACTTTATATAATACAGTAGTCTTTTTGAGGGGATATAAAAATCATACTATAGGTACCATGTACAGGTGGTACAACAACGCATATCCTTGAAGCAATTGGTACTGAACGATTAGCATTTAAGGTGAAACTGAAGCAAAAATATTATGATTTATATAGGGTAAGAAATTTAATAATATTCAATTCGTACTTCTCTTTAATTAAAATTCAATCATTTTGATTCAATAATTAATTCAATAATTAAGTGAGATTTTATAAATGATTAAATAATTAAGTACTGTATCAAATAATCAATGCAAAACTGCACAGAGTATTTAGTGGAATGATATTTAACAATGATAGCATATAATATATTTATTAATAATAGCATCATAAAAATTAAAATCATATAATTCGAAGGATATCAATAATATTGGATCCTGTTTAGCTTTATGATATTTTTATTTTTAAAATTATTTAGTTTTGGCTAAAATTTTCAAATGAATTTATCAAATTTAATACAAATATATGAGCTATTATTTAGCAATCATAATTATAATTAATTTAATATAATTGTTTAAACTATTTGTAATTTTGCACATCTATGAATTTCTTTATTAAAATTTTTCTGAAATTCACAAAAACAAAAGCTAACAATAATAAGTATAATTAATTGCTTAATTTGTATCATAATTACATATTTTGTTAATGAAATATTTCCATAAAAAAAGCAAATATAAGAATAATTTAGGTATCACCACCACTTGGTTTTGTAAAACCTGGTATGAAGAAGGAGCTTTTTCTACGACGATTAGTTCGTTTCGCAAAAACTTTTTCAATTTTTTTCTCCTTTTTTTGAAATTAATTAATTAATTAAAAAATCCGTTTATTTTTTAATATTACAATTTAAAATCATCGCGTATTATATAAACAACAATAATATATTAAGGATAAAATAATTTTCTTCGTGATTATTAATCATTTAAAAAAATTTTTATTTTTCCCAGGAAATAAGAATTTTTTTCTTTTTTTTTATTAATGAAATTAATATCATAATCATTATATGTTAATTAATTTTACTTAGTTCTATTGATTATTGACATGATTTAATTTAATTCATTGAGCTAGATTGTTTAAGTAATTAATTAATTAATTGATATTCTTTTATTGGTACATGTTTTATTGATAATATAAACAAGAAAATATACATATGTAACGCAAAAAATTTTTAAACAGCTGCAAATTAATTTTATATCGGATAATATTTTAAAAAAAATTGAATAATAGAAATTGTTTACTTAATTTTATCATACATTATTTGTTTAAACAAATGTTTCATCATCGATTTTTCATCCTACTACTCTATAAACATCCTGTCACCAATTTATTTCAATTTATAAAGTCATGTCATCGTTTTGTTTCAACCTGAAGAGTTTTGTCAACCATTAATTTAATTTTAGCCTGGAAAACCAGGAAAAACAAAATTGGTAGTGGAATATATAGCATCACCACAGGGTTATGATCCAAGAAAACCATTTGTTGATGGAGCTGATGTTGGCGTTTTAGACTTACGTGTAAGAGGTAAAAATTAAAAAAAAAAAATTGTTCTAAATGGTTGTAAAATTTGCAATTTTTTATGTAAAATAAAGTTTTTCAAAGTAATATATTATATCCTAAAGTTTTTTTCATTCAAAATTACTGCTTAAAATTCACTTTAAAATTTGAAATCAAAATTTTTCACACTAAAATCTAGTTTAATTTATTTCGAAAGATAGTGAAAATTTGCAAGTTTAATTAAAACTTTAAAATATTTTAAACGAAATTGGAATTTAAATTAATATTCATTTAATAAATACATTTAAAATTTATCAAACTTTTGACTTGTATTATCATAAAAGATAAATTATTTAAAGAAGAAATATTTTAATTCATTCACTTGAAAGAGAAAGAAATTTCACAATTTTTCGTACTAAAACTTTTAACAAAAATTGTTTTAATATTTCTTTTGAATATAATTTATTAACGATTGCTTAACTTTTATCATTTATTTATTTTATTATTTTTTTTTTTTATAGCATATAGCGACAAAAGATTACCAGATAAAGTGGGAAAGATAGCGGGTAAATTGGTGACAAAAGCAGGACAAAAGTTTACTCCAGCAGTGAGTAAATTTTCCCGTCATTAATGATAATTGTAAATCTTGCAAATAAAATTCTTATGAATGCGACAAATTTCCACAATATACAAACAATTAACAATTATAATTATGCAAATTAATTTATTCAAAAAAAGATAATTATAGCGATAAATTAAAATTGGCATATATAGCCCAAAAGAATTATGCTAAATTTTTGTATTATATGTAGAAACATTAGACTTACATCGAATAAAACACAACTTTAGATATATCATTGAAAGATGATGAAGATAAAATTGCTGCAAGTTTAAAAATGTCGTTTAATTAAGCACTCTCATTAAGGCTTTATAAGGGGTATATATTGGTTTGATCTTATCAACATTAAATAATTTTGGATAATTTTTGATAAAAAAAAAAAATATTTTTATTTTAAAATAAAATATTTTTGTGTAAATTAATGCAAATTTTTTCAAAATATTTCATATATTGGCATTAAAATTTTGTTTGCAATCTTTTTTCTTCCTGTAAAAAAAAATTTTTCATTAATTTTAATTTGATGAGAAAAAAAGAAGTGGAAAAAAAAGAGAAATTTATCATAATAATTTAAATTAATTAATGGAATTAAATCTTTAGCCAGGTTATGATGATCTTAAATTGGAAACGGAAATTGATGAAATTTATAAAGATAAAGATAAGCTAACACCAGGTGAACAAGAAGGAACAAAAGAAAAGGAAAAGAAAGATAAAACTGAAAAGGAAGAAGATGAAAGTAGTTCAAGTAATGGAGATGGTAAGTTTGATGATTTAATCGATTGCTTCATGAAAATTAATAAATTCTTATCATTATCATTTTTCTCTTCTTTTTTTTTTTGTAATGTTAGTATCAAATTATTTCGATCAGTTGATTGTAAAATATTCCATTGTATATTTCTGTTAATAATAATACAACAGTGATAATGATTACTGATAAAGTTAATGGAAAACTTTGCTTATATTTGTATTACTTTAATTTTTCTTGGTGCGAAACTTTTTAATTAAATAAATTTTGATTCAGATAATTCAGATAAATGGATTCAAAATCTTCCAATACATTATTTTAATAAATTTTTAATTGTTTGGAAATAGTTGACGGATTTTTGAAGATATATTTTAATTCATAAATGATCATATCTTCATGATATAAGTAAAATTGTTCATTTATAACCAATAAAAATTAATTATTATTTTGAGATTTTAATTAATTTCAATTAATTACTGCCAAAATGATTGCAATTAAAAATTCATATGAAGTGTCGTAATAATTATTATAGCATATATTTTCAAATTTTAAGCACTATAGAATTTTAGCTTATTTGTAACTTTTATTTTACTTCATAACTCATTTACTGAATGCTGTAAAATGAATTGAATGGAATTATTTTTAAACAAATTTAAAGCTACGATATTTGACTAATACCAGCAATGTAGCAAAAAAAAAAGCTGCAAACAATAATTGTTCTGATATAATTTTAAATAAAAATAAAGATGGTTATATTATTTTGAAAATACGAAAAATGGCAAAGATATGTTTAATTTTCATAATATTTCACAATTTGAATCATTCTTTTTCTTTTTAATTGCTAATAATTAAGAATTAAGTTTGAATTCAACGAATTTATTTATATGCTACTTTTTGTAGAGCTAATTGAAATTATGAGCAAAATTTAAAAATTGAGTAAATAAAGAGATGTAAATGTATGTGTAACTAATAGATATGTATGCTGATGTGGAATTGATTTCCTTATCAGTTTCAATTTGTATGATAATTTTAAAATGCATGCTTTATGTTAGCTTTGTAATTAAAGTTTAGAGAAAAATAATTGAACTATGCTAATTATGAAAGAATTAGCTATGCAATAAAAGTTTTATTAGGATGATAAATTATTTGCAATTTTCTTCATTATTTTATGCATTGGAATTATTGCTTACTAATAAATAATAATAAATTTTCAGATAAAAAGAAAAACAAAAAAGCTACCGGTATATATTTTATTTATTGATTTATTTGTTTGTTTGTTTTTTCATTCATTTCATATCAAAAAAATACAACCCTTTTTTTTTTTAAATTTATAAAAAAATAAATCAAAATTTCATAATGAAATGTTTGTTTATATTCACATTAATAGTAATTGTTTCAAATTTAATTTTATATTAGCTCCGATTCAAGTGGTTATACCAAATTTATGGAAAGATTTAAACATCGGTCAGATCCAAAAGAATGATGAATTAAAAGCGGCATTGGAAATGATGACAAATGAAAATAAACGATTGGATGAAATTATCAAGCAAATGATGAAAGAAATTACTTTTCTTCGTGAATCACTTCTATCAACTGTGATGAAATTGGGTGAAATAATTGATACAATTTTAAAAATTAACAAAAAAAGAAAAATTCTGAAAAATTTTTGAAAATATTGAAAGAAATTTTTTTTTTTTCAGAATAATCAATCAATATAATAGCAAAATGATTTTTATTTCAAATTCTTCTTGACTATTAATAGCCTCATTTTTTTTCTCTTTTTGCAGCAAGTACAGTAGTAGCAGGTACAGCGACAACATCACCAAGTGATGGTCAAGGAAAATTAACCTCTATTACCGTCACTTCTCCTACTACAGGAAAAAGTGGTGGTGGCATCAGTGTTGGTAGCACTATTACTGGGATATCTGGTGATATTAAAACTTCGGCTGCTACCGGTACTAGCCGTGTTTCAAGTCCTGCTACTAGCGGTGCTGGTGGTGTTAAAAGTTCGGCTGCTACCGGTACTAGCCGTGTTTCAAGTCCTGCTACTAGCGGTGCTGGTGGTGTTAAAAGTTCGGCTGCT
>NW_018108575.1:26134-29320 GCF_000183805.2 Loa loa
TGTTAAAAGTTCGGCTGCTACCGGTACTAGCCGTGTTTCAAGTCCTGCTACTAGCGGTGCTGGTGGTGTTAAAAGTTCGGCTGCTACTGGTGCTAGCCGTATTACAAGTCCTGCTACTAGCGGTGCTCGTGGTGTTAAAAGTTCGGCTGCTACTGGTGCTAGCCGTATTAAAAGTCCTGCTACTAGTGGTACTGATGGTATTAAGACTTTAGCTGCCACCGGTGAAAGTCGTACTACAAGTCCTATTTCTGGTGGTGCTAGTAGCATCAAAACATCTATTCCTAGCGATGTTAGTGGTGCCCAAACTCCAATTAGTGTTGCTGCAGATGGTATACTAAGTCATACCGGTGCTGATATTGAAGTTGAAAAGTATTTATCAGCTATGTTAGCTGAAGGTGGACCAACAGCTGAAGTGAAAGGAAGTGATGGTGTTACTTTTGCTGCTGATGGTGGAATAAAGGAATTTTCACTGTATTGTCCGGGTGCTAGTTCTGGTGGTTTAACCAGTGCATATATGACTAGTTCTAGTCCCGGTACCGGTAAAGCTAAAAATATTAGCTTTGCATTTGGAAATACCGCCGATCAACTTGGTATGTATGCAAATATTATTAATATATGATAATTTAAAAATTTAGACTTTTAAAAATATTCTTTAAAATTTTTACAAAATTTTCAATGATTTATTCAATTGGACAACATAAGAATGTGGTAAAATATAAATTCAATGAAGTTTTTTATAAATTACCATTTTATGGCAAAAAAACTTATTCTTACTTCCTTCGACCTCTCGAAGTTATCTGATTAATGATCAAACAACATATGTATATAATTATTTGTTTTAAACTTTTAATTTTAATTTACTAAAGCAATATGAAAGGAGAAGTAGTGAACTAAAATGAAAAAAGGACGATCAAAAAAAGAAAAAGTAGGCAGCTATGGGAGAAGAATTTGTAATGGGTGAAATTTTAATTCAAATAATTGCTTGATAAAAATTTTTCAAATACCAATTTTAATACGTACATTTATTTACTTATTGTTTTACATTAGTTGCGTAAAATATAAAAAACCTTTTTTTCCACCTTAAATAATTCTAGAAAAATTTCAGGTCAGAGTGGTCGTCCTGATAGTCCAGGTGGTGGTAGTAGTGGTGGTACTAGAAGTGTTAGTGCTGCTGGTGGTGGTCGTGGTCGCGCAGGATCAGTTTATCTTTAAAAATGGCTTCTTGGATCTTTTCAAATGCAATGCAGTATAAATATATGTATAATGTGATATGATTAAATATCAGTCATTTAATCATTATTCATCTTCAAATTATGTTTAAAATCTTCGTACATTTTTTGCAATTACTGATATATTCAAAATTGAATTACTGAAATAAACTTTATATAAATGATATATATTCGAAATAAATGTCTATTTTTGACTTCTGCTTACATTTACTTTTCATTTTGCAGTATAATTCATAATTTATTTGTGATTTCATTGAAATATTTCGTAATCATTTTTGTAAAAGAAAAAAAGATAGTTTTAACATGCTGTTTTATGTTTTACTTATGAATTAAATATTTGATATTGAATTTAATTCACAGTTCAGCTTTAAATTTATTTGCATTTTTATTTTAAAAATTACACCAAAATTTTATTTAATGATATTATTATCCATTTTTTATTTAAAAAAAAATGGATAGCAAATAGATTTTTTAAACACAAGCAATGTCTTTGAAGCCTTTCGATGTTGACATGTATTTATCATTAAGATTTCTAAATATATGAATAATTTATTTTTTCTTTTCTCTTTTTTTTTAAGTGAAATAGAATGATATTCCTTTTTTTTGTAAATATAAAATTAATAAAATAATTCATTATGAAATTATCTCCAAAGATTTTTTGGTATTTTATACACAAAACAAAATTATTATATCAAACGCATTGTGAATTACAATTGTTGCAGAAATCACGAGGAGAAGCAATGAATCAATAATTGCTTTGATACTGTTGCTATAGTGTACTGTATATGTAGATATACTGGAAATGGAATGTAAGCTAATATGCATCCATTGTGTTTTATATTCACTAACAATAATAATTCTTTTGACCACCTGAAATGACCTCAGAATTGGCCTCACAACTATATACCATGATCCATCCTGTTCGAGGAAGAAGAAGATCCTGAGCGCCAAATCATTTCGAAAAAACACGTTCCAACAGGTCAGTTGGTTCAGAGGATATCGTGGCATCATTTGATCTATGGTCTCCCCTTTTGCTCTTATTGATATCGTATATTGTCATTGTATTTGTCTTATTGATATTGTAATTGCTGAATTCGTTTCTGTATTAACCAACTCATAGGAATAAAGATTTAATTACCCAAATTTGAGGTATTACCAACTAAAGAGGCAGAAAGAACCCTCAGTTTTATGTCACAATTGAAGGAAATCGGTGACAACAGTTTTAAATAATTCTCAAATTTAAAAGTAACAAAAAAAAGAAATGCTTTCCTTTGTTATTTGTTTATAAATTCTTTTTTTATTGTACTTTTTTTTTCAAAAAATAAATGTTAAGTGGAAATAAAATATTAAAATTTAAACGTTCCTCTCCATCCTTTTAAGCCAATATCGATTGATTGATTAATTTGCAAAGAGACATGCATTGCTGACAAACAGTTGCAATCATTAATCATTTTTTTTTCTTAACTTATCAAAGGGATACAACCTAATTTTAATCATAATGCTGTTTTTTTTTTTTGTCCATATCCGGTACTAATAATACCGGATCCATTAGAATATGAAATTATATCATGATTATATCGTTTATAGTTAAAAGTTAATTGGGAAAAGGGGAAGAAAGAGAGAGAGAAAGAGAAGAGAAAAGAAAAGACAAAGTAGTGGGAAAAAAATAATAATAATTGCCGAATTTCTTCATCAATTTTTTATTTTCTATTTTTTTTAATTTTTAAATAAAGTTATTTGATAGTAAACATTTATGTAATCATTAATACTTGCAATATTATCTGTAATAAACATATAGAAATATCCGGACAAAATGAATATACTTTTAATTCATTAATTTATAAGATTATATTTAATGAAGAGAGAGGGAAAGAAAAAAGTGTCAACCACAAGATGATTAAAATTTAAGCCATTAAAATTTGAATTTAATTCTTAATGTTTCCGAGAAAACAAAAAT
>NW_018108575.1:29537-32190 GCF_000183805.2 Loa loa
CTTATAGTTAAAAGTTAATTGGGAAAAGGGGAAGAAAGAGAGAGAGAAAGAGAAGAGAAAAGAAAAGACAAAGTAGTGGAAAAAAAATAATAATAATTGCCAAATTTCTTCATCAAATTTTTTTTTAATTTTTAAATAAAGTTATTTGATAGTAAACATTTATGTAATTATTAATACTTGCAATATTATCTGTAATAAACATATAGAAATATCCGGACAAAATGAATATACTTTTAATTCATTAATTTATAAGATTATATTTAATGAAGAGAGAGGGAAAGAAAAAGTGTCAACCACAAGATGATTAAAATTTAAGCCATTAAAATTTGAATTTAATTCTTAATGTTTCCGAGAAAAACAAAAAATTTAATATAATATTGAAAATTTTACTATTACAATCTACTATTAATCAGTGTATGATTTTTTTGAAAAAATTTTTAAAATTTAATTTAATTTTTAAAATGGAACTGAACTAATCAAAAATTAAACTTTCATATTTGCATGTTCCAATCATACATTTCTTAATTGGTGCTTTCTTTTTCAATTTTTCGATTGATTTCAAATATGCTGTTCTATTGTTATGTAAAAATTAATTTGTTAAATTATAAGGCGGAAATTTTTTAGCTACTCAAATGAAACATTTAAAAAAAGAAATGTCTTCTAAATCTTTACCGTTTCTTCATATTTGAGAATGTCTACTTTGTATGTTGTTTACACTACTTTCAAGTTCTTCGAGTATGATTGTTTACAAATGAACATTTTTAAAATCATCTTTTCCAAATTTCGAAAATTTATCAATAATACAAATGAATATTTAAAACCTATTTTACTTTAATAAAGAATATCGATTAGAAGAATACATGGCATACCGTACCAAGACATACCATGGCATACCGTACCACAATAATTACTATTAATAATATAATGCGTTAGATAATATGAATATAGATTAACGAATTGATGAGTCAAAATGGAAATAAAAAAATAATGACACCGTCGGATTAAGATATGAGCCCATATATGTATATGTAGCGGGCAGGTGGAATGAGTTTACAGTGGCTAAGAGAGATGGATACTCAGATTTACAATACAATTCCCAAACGGTACAGTAATAGACAGGGTACTGTCTCAATGGATTCTTTATCTATTACCGTATATAGACAATTAATATGGATGAGCGAAAAAGAGAAAAATTTGAAATATTACCAATCAATATGAGTTACAGTTAAATTATGGAAAGTTAATTGCTTTGAATTTTACGACATTTTAATAGCATTCAGAAAAAGGACAAAAACTGAAAGCTTGATGACATATTTCTTAGCTAATTTCTTTGGAGACAAAATTTTGTATCAAATGCTATGCAATATTAATCGAAAAATTCTACAACATATATGATTATTTGAACTTTTTCGCTTTTTTTTTCTTCTAAGAAATAACTTTTCCTAAAAAAAAATTCTACATTATTTGAAGTTTTTTTTTTCGTTTTTTTTTCTCTCTCTAAGAAAATTTATGATTGCCAATTTCTTGAAAATTTTTAAAATTGGCTATTCTTAGATTTTTCTTAGAAAAAATTTCTTAGAAATTGCCAATCATAAATTTATTTTTGGGAAAAACAAAAAATTGTAACGACCAGATAGTTTTTCAGAAAGATTGTTAATAAATTATGCTTAATTTATGTTTGTATTATCAGAAAAAAAATTATTATTACTGAATTAATAAGCTAATAATTTTTCTTTTCCTTTTTTTCCGTCAAAACAAATGAATTTTTACACAAACCATTTCCAAAATTCATATTTGAAAATTCCAAAAAAAAAAAATCAATCTAAACCAAATATTTTATCATTAGATCAAACTTTAATCATTTTATGGTAAACAATGAATTTGGTGACTGTCAATGTTATGTTATCAATGAATCAAACAGTTTGTTCCACAAATGTGAATGAAACAATCTTCCAAAACAAATTATCAGGCAAATAATACCATTGAAACATTTATGTAAATTAAATAATTGAATCAGCTGATATTGGAAATAGATAAACCTATTAAGAAATATAATGTTGACAAGTGAATAGTACATATCAATCCTAATTAATAAATATTATTAGAATAAATCAAATCTAATACAATGTCAACAACTGTCAACAGAAATGCAATGTTAACAAATGAACAGTGCTCATCAATTTTAATTAATAAATATTATAACTTTCTAACTTATAATCTCATAAATTCCAATCAATAAATACTATAATTGTTTATTCAATTACTTTCCAAATAAATACTGTATCAGACAGATATCAAACAAATATTATTATAAGGTAGATATTTTACTTAAACAATGATGAATAAATGAGAAAGGTATGAATGAAAAACAAAATAAAAAAAAACTAAAAATAATTCTTTAAAAGAAAAAAAGAATTTTTTGTCTAAAAACTTTTTTCACTTTCTTTACTTTTTTTTTAACAAATTTAAAATAATACCATTGGGAATTAATGCATTTCAATACGAATACATTTGTCATTCTATTCATTTTTCGTCCAAATCATCATTCCACAGTTAAAAACAATCGAAGAATTGATTCATTTCAATATTTTATATGTATTTCTTCTCTTTTCTTTTTTCCCCCTTCTTCTCACCTGTAAAAATACCTGTAAAG
>NW_018108575.1:32600-34711 GCF_000183805.2 Loa loa
TAACTTTCTAACTTATAATCTCATAAATTCCAATCAATAAATACTATAATTGTTTATTCAATTACTTTCCAAATAAATACTGTATCAGACAGATATCAAACAAATATTATTATAAGGTAGATATTTTACCTAAACAATGATGAATAAATGAGAAAGGTATGAATGAAAAACAAAATAAAAAAAACTAAAATATTCTTTAAAAGAAAAAAGAATTTTTTGTCTAAAAACTTTTTTTCACTTTCTTTACTTTTTTTTTAACAAATTTAAAATAATACCATTGGGAATTAATGCATTTCAATACGAATACATTTGTCATTCTATTCATTTTTCGTCCAAATCATCATTCCACAGTTAAAAACAATCGAAGAATTGATTCATTTCAATATTTTATATGTATTTCTTCTCTTTTCTTTTTTTTCCCCCTTCTTCTCACCTGTAAAAATACCTGTAAAGGTTGATAATTAAGATTTATTTCATTCATTTTAATTTTTATAACTTTTTTTTTCTTCCATCATTTTACTTCCAATTCTTCTTTCTTTTTCTTTTCTTCTCAGATCTTTCGTTTCTTTTTTTTTCTTTTTTTTTGCTCATCCATAAAAATTTAAGCAATCTTAAATAACGTCACCAAATTTAAGTGCCTGTTTTAAATGCATGCTTAAACGATTCAATCTTTTTTCTTTTCCTTTTTTTTTTTTTGCCAATATATTATCAGGAAAAATGTCACATCTTATGAATGTGACACATTGCAATGTTTAATTAATTCTTAAGCAAATCTAATTAAATAAAATTCAATGGATATAATGAAGAAATGAATTGAAATGGAAACATAAATTAGCATTATTATGATATTTGTTGAAAAATTGATAAGCAAATTTGCATTAATCATTCATCTTTGATTAATTCTGATAGGATATCATTGCTAATCAGATATTATTGGCCAAAATTATACCCTTATCAATATATCAATCTGGCTATTTAATTGATTATTCAGTGGCAAGAAAAGGGGAGAAAGGGAGAGAAAGGGAGAGAAAGAGAGAAGGGAAAGAGAAAGATTATTCTATCGTATCTTGGTAGGATTTGTCATTATGTGTCATAGTATTTTGCATTATATCAGTTAAAAATGATAATGATTGATTGATGATTGTAGCTATCGAATAATCTTACTGATATTTATGTTAGTCTAGATTACTTAGCTTACATGATCATTAAATTATACCTTGATCTAAGAAGAGAAGTGTTAAATTTGAATTTA
Organism: Loa loa; assembly: GCF_000183805.2. Lineage (NCBI taxonomy): Eukaryota > Metazoa > Nematoda > Chromadorea > Rhabditida > Onchocercidae > Loa > Loa loa. Next base: position 33,853 of record NW_018108575.1, read on the forward strand.
AACTATTACCGGAATCTGAAGTATTATTCGGGAATGCATTGTACAGTTAACCGGATAGCTACTAGAATTATCCTAATTCAAAATATTTTACTTGTATTCATATTCTCATGCTGAAAGTTATTAGAATATCCCGATTAAAGGTCATTTAGTAGTAGCTATAGATGTATGACAACAGGTTTTATTAGGAAAAGATTATTGTATTAGTATTTTTAAATTTCTCCTTAAAATGCGACCATATTTAATTTATATTTTATTGATAATCATTTCAGTAAAGAATTCAAATGAATTTTTTAAAGCATAGCATGCTAACTGACAACGAAATTTCATAATTATATATACTAAAAGTGAATATACAGAGTGGGATTTTATGGTTATACTCAAAATCGAATTTTATAGCTATACTCAAAATCAAATTTTATAGTTATACTCAAAATCGAATTTTATAATTATACTCAAAATCGAAATTTATAGTTATATCAAAATCGAATTTTATATTTATACTCAAAATCGAAATTTATAGTTATACTCAAAATTGAATTTTATAGTTATACTCAAAATCGGATTTTATAGTTATATTTAAAATCGAAATTTATAGCTATATTTAAAATCGGATTTTATAGTTACAATTTAACTAACAATGGAAATTCACAATTACAAATTAAGCCTAAGCGCTCGTTATGAAAGTTGAAGTTAAGAAGTTAAAATTTAATTACAGTTGATTTTTACTGATGCTATCATTATGAAAAAGAGAAATGGAAAGAGAGAGAGAGAAAGAGAGGGAAGGGGAGAGAGAGAGAGAGAGGAGGGGAATAGATAGAAAAGTGAGAAAGTATAGTAAAATTTAAGCTCAGTGTAGTAA
>NW_018108575.1:35760-41945 GCF_000183805.2 Loa loa
TTTCTTTTTTTTTTTTTTTTTTTTAGCAAATAATTTATGTGATCGAACAATGTTAAAAGCAATTTCGTTACTTGGAATTGGCTTCATGTCTATCTTTCTTGTTGGTTTCCTTGGTATCTATCATAATTCGCATTCAATTAAAGCAACCAAATTTAAAACCAATTCGAAAGGTTTATCAAATTTATTTCATTTCATTTTTGTAAGTATGCAAAAGTTTTTTTCTTTTTTGTTACAAATGAATTTTTCTAAATGGAACGAATATATTAAATGCATTTAAAATATTATTTATTCAAGCATAAATTTTGTTTATTAGAATGATAATAATCCCATAAAGTATATCCAAAATGAATGTCACAAAATTGATATAACAAATATAATTATAAATGATAAAAGTAAAATTATGAATTAATATTAATAATTAATTATTACTATTATAACAATGGAATATGACAAATTAAAAAAAAAATGCTTATTTACAAAATTTATTGCATTTTTTTTTTTTTTGCATTATTAGTATAAAGTATAATTAAATTATATATACGTGCATAATAAATTTTATGCTACAAATAAAAATTTTAAAAATTCTATAAATAAATTTAATTAATTTCAGATAATTATCCAAGCATGATCGATATTTTAATATCAAATATACATGGTCATAAAATTGCGGAAAATTTACGATCATTCACTACTTTGCCACATTTAGCTGGAACACGAGCTAATGCTAAAGTAGCTGAAAAGATATCTAAACTTTGGAAAGCTAATGGTTTAGAAGGTAATTAGTTGATTAATTAATTAATTGTATGAAATTTTTTTTTCGCTGATTTTTAAATAAGCATTAAAAATTTATAGATAATATAATGAAATACAAACGAAACAAAAAGGTAAAATGAAATAGCGTAAAATTTCTGAAAGATAGATATAGTGATTATATTATTATCATAGTTTTAAGCTAATTGATAATATATTACAGATGTACATTATGTGAAATATGATGTATTATTATCATATCCGGATTATGATAATCCCAATCATTTGCATATATTTGATAAGAATGATAAGATTGTTTACACAACTAAAAGTGTCAGTCCACCACTGATACCAAAAGAGCAAAGCGCTAAAGGTTATGTGAAAGTTATTATTAATAAATGAAAAAAAAATATAAAAATGAATTTTTGAAAAAAAAATGAATTTTTGAATTTTTGAATTTTTTCTAAAATGAATTTTTGTGCTTTTCTTTAAAGCTAAAATTTAAAGTTATATATTGTACTTTCAAAAAAACAAAAAAAAAAATCTTTAACTTAATTTATTAATGATATAAATTTTTTTCATTTAAATTAATTATTATTTGAAACTTAATCATGTTAATTATTTGTTTGAAACATGAATTAATGAAATTTTAATAGGAGCCGGAATACGTTGGTTAGCTTATTCTGCAAATGGAACAATTCGAGGTCAAGTGGTTTATTGTCATTTTGGACGAAAGGAAGATTTTGAACGTTTAAAATACTACAATATTGATCCTAAGGTTTTGGTTTTTTTTTTTTTTTTTGCATTTAAAAAATTTATGTAATTTCATTTTAAATTAATTGGAAATGAATTTTAAAAAAAATGTTTCAATTCGTTTTTTTTTGGAATGTAATCGAAAAAAAAAAGCAATAATATTTGATAAATTATAAAATGTATATTTTGATTTATTGATTTTTTTTTCCTCATAAAAATTCTTTTCTATCATTAAATGTTTAATTAGATATATGATATTGATAGTGTCGTTTTTATTATTTCTTTTTTTCTTCAGGGTAAAATAGCTATGATAAGATATGGGAAAATTTTTCGCGGTGACAAAATATGGAATGCTCAATTAGCGGGTGCTATTGGTGCTATTTTATTTTCGGATCCTTTTGAAATAGCACGAGATGGTACAGAGAAAGGTTTGTTTGTTTATTTGTTTGTTTGTTTGTTTGTTTGCTTGTTTGTTTGTTTGTTTGTTTTTGCTGAAATTTTTTATTGTTATTAATTAGTATTCATCTAGCTATTATAAATGTATTTAGTCTTTTAATTTATCATTAACCAAATTATTCCAATTTTTTTTTTTGTCAAAATTTCAGCTTTTTCCAATTTTTTTTTTTTTTTTTGCATTAGCTATTTAGCTTAATGCTATTTAGCTACTGAATACATGTATTTGATCGTTTTGCTTTATCATTTATTTACCTAATTATTCCAATAATGAATGAATGAATGAGTGAATGATTGGATTTGTTTTTTTACTAAAAAAGATATTTTTTTTTTGTTTGTTTATTTATTTATTTGTTTATTTGTTTGTTTTTTTTGTTAAAATTTTAATTTCTTCTTATTGTTATTAATTAATATCATTAGTATCGCTTGTTTTATCATTTATTTACCTAATTATTCCAATAATGAATGAATGATTGGATTTATTTTTTTTTTACTAAAAAGGATATATTTAAAAACATTTTGTTGTAAATGAATAAAAATTAATTGGGAAAAAAATTAAATTTTGAAATTAAAAAAAATAGCGAAATGAAAAATGAAAAATTTCAAATTTATTTTAGTTAATTTCTTATTCTTATTATAAAATACGATGAAAATTTTCCACCCTTATTTTTCTTTTTTCTTTTTCTTCAATACTAATACTTAATTTACTAGAATATAAATTTAATAATTTAAATTTATTTTTTTTTTTTAAATATTAAATACTACAGAAAATGTCTATCCAAATAGTGAATGGTTACCAAATGTTGGTGTACAACGTGGTAGTATTATGCATGGTAAAGGTGATCCACTTTCACCATTATATCCATCCAAAAAAGATTTATATCGTTCAAAAACAATCAAAGAGGTATCATTCTAATAGTTTTTCTTATTATTTTTAATTAAATTTTGTTTAATTCTAATTAAACTGTGATAAATTTGTTTGTCAAAAAGGTTAAATTGTGACAAATTTGTCTATCACAAAAGTTAAAATATGATAAATATGTCTATCATAGAAGTTAAACTGTGATAACTTTATCCATCACAAAAATTAAATTATGATAAACTTGCCTATCACAGATATTAAATTATGATAAATTTATTCATTTCCAATTAATTTGTAATAAATTTGTGACAACTTTTGTTTATTTTTAATGAAATTGTAATGAATTGCAAGTAATTAAAATTATATAATTTGTAAAATTCATATCACAAAAATTTTTCTGCATATTTCTTTTGCCAAATTTTCATAACTTTTATCATGCTATAATATAAGCTTAACTTAAATTGAAATTAGCTATGAATTTTATAAAGTTTAGCATTGATTACAGGAAATTTCAGCGTGTTAAAAATTAAATTACGATATACAGTATGCTGCTTAATGTATTACTATTATATATTACTTTTTATTAATTTTTCTATTACTTTTTACTTTTTTCTTTCGTATTACTTTTTCTTTTCGAAAAAAAAAATACTTTTGTATTGCTATTACTTTTTCTTGTTATTTTTTACCTTTTAAAAAATTAAAATATTACTTTTTCTTATTAATTTTTTACTTTTCTATTACTTTTTACTTTTTCTTTTTCTAGCAAAAAATTACTTTTGCTTTTTCTTCTTTTCAAAGATTAAAACATCATTTAAATGCTGAAATGCTAATTTCTATTTATAATCGTTAATTTTGTAATAAAAAAATTATTTTTCAAAACTTGTCAATTAATCAATAAAATAACCTAATTAAAATGTTGTAGTATAAAAATGATTATTAGATGAAATAATAGCAAATAATTAATTATCCAATATAACTCTAAAAGTCACACATCCTTGTAACCTTCTATCATTTCATACCTGAGATTAATTAGGTTTATTTTATCATCGAAAGTTTTAAATTTCACCTTTAATTCCGTCATCTTTGTTTGTAAAAAATTTTTACATTTTTAGGCTATGAATGATTATGTGCTACCAAAAATTCCAGCATTACCAATAAGCTATTCGGATGCTTATCAGGTATTATCATATATGCGAGGTTATTTAGCACCATTTGATTGGCATGGTGGTCTTAATGTAACTTATTATCTTGGACCTGAAATGAAGGAAAATAATGAAATTCAAATTACCGTTCATTCAACACTGGAAAATAGGTTTTTTTTTCCTAACAATTTTACAAATAAAAGAATTAAGTTATATTTTTAATTGTAATAAAAGTAATATTAAAAAAAATTTTTGAATTAAATTTATTTAATTTTAATAAAATATCTTTCCTTTTTTTTTCATTTATGAATTAATTTTTATACATTTTTTACCTGTTTTTTTTTTTTAATATTTGATTAATTTTGAAAGAATTTATGCAAAAAAAGGAAAGAAAAAATTCATTTCATAATAAAATTTTTATTAATTATTACAGAACAATTCGAAATGTGATAGGATATATTCGTGGTACAACAGATCCTGATAAATATGTCATCTTAGGTAATCATTATGATGCTTGGGTTTATGGTGCATTAGATCCAAATAGTGCTACAGCAATATTAGCTGAAGTTGCTCGAGGTATTGTACAAACTATGAAAATAACAAGATGGAGACCAGGTAATTTATCATTTCTTTTTTTTTATTCATAAATAAATAGATATGTTATGATATGTGATAAATTAAACTACAAAAATTTTACATTAATTATATTAATTAAAGGTCGTGTTAATTATCTCATTTAATTAGGATGATTATTTTAGGTGCTATTAATTGAATTAAACAAATAAAATACTTAAATTTAATAAGTTTTTAAATTTCATTTATATTTCATAATATGTAATGAAATGTAAATATAGCTTAAATGTATTATTGTGACAAATTTTATGTTACAATAAAAAATTTTGGGGAAGCATGAAATATTTAAATATGTGTGTAAATATTACGATGAATCATGAAGGAGACATTTGCAGGGAGGACAATTGTTTTTTGTAATTGGGATGCTGAAGAATATGGTTTAATTGGATCAACAGAATTTGTTGAAGAATATGCAAATTTATTAAATCAACGAGCAATAGCATATTTCAATGTGGACAATATACACTCCAATTATTCATTGTTCATTTTCTTTTTTTTTTTTTTAGTTTTATTAAAAATTTATTTCATTTTAATTTTTTACACATCTAGAATTGCTTTTTTTTTATGAGAATTATAGTTTTTCTTTTTTTTCTTCTTTTTTTTGCTTAAACTAATCTTGGAAAATGATTAATTAAATTTGACTAATCAAATGATTAATGAAATTTAGTCAATTTTAGTAATTTTCATTTATATATGTATTTGTTAATTATATTTTGATTATTTGAGTATTCTTTTGCTATTTCAATTAGGAGAAAAATTATTTTGTCTTTTAACAAATTCAATCATTTTAAAATAAAATGAAAAATTTAAAATGTTTAATAATACCTGGATGATAAGTAGTATAATTTTAACTAATAATAAACATAATTGAATAAAATAAAAATTTAATAATAATATCAATATTTTATTCATTTAATATCATTAATTCATTAATTTTAAGAATTTTAAGTGAAATAATCATAGGAGTAAATTAAATTAGATATTTTAAAATAACTTATATTTATTATAGGCATGTAAATACCGTACCAACATTGTATCAATTTATGGCAAAAATATCAAAATTAATTCCAAATCCGATGAAATCGGAGGAAAAACATGGTCGAAAAACTCTTTATGATACTTGGTAAATGCTTTTTAATTTCTTTTTTTTTTTTGGTTTTAATTTAAATGAAAAAATTTAAAAGTTTTTCTTTTACAAATAAGTTATTTTTAAATTAAATTTTTTAAAGTTATATGCGATATTTTTTAAATCAATTTTTGAATATAATTAATGATAAGAATGTTAGGAAAGAAAAGAAAGAAAAAAAGCAAACAAACAAATAAATTATCTGTTCTTAACATACTATTACCATAGAAAATAGAATCTGAATTAGCAAATAATGAAAAAATAAATAAATTAATTAATTAAATTTGATAATTTGAAAATGATTCAACTATAGGTTCAAAACTTTCCCAAGTAATATTACTTTCTTACCGGATATACCATCAATGCTAATTCCAAGAGGTCAAAGTGATCATGCACCATTTTTGAATTATCTTGGTATACCTGTTGCTGATATTACTTACAGGTATAAGTTAAAAATTATAAATTG
>NW_018108575.1:42169-46117 GCF_000183805.2 Loa loa
AAGTGATCATGCACCATTTTGAATTATCTTGGTATACCTGTTGCTGATATTACTTACAGGTATAAGTTAAAATTATAAATTGTCTTTATGCATAAAATAATTTAAAATTTAATTAAACTTAGCAGTTGAAATTTATAAAAATAATAATTTCAAAATTTCAATATTCCATCATATCTTTTCGTTTTATTTTATTTTATTTTATTATTTCCTTTTTAATTCAAACCTTTTTTCTTTCTGTTTAAATTATAAAAATTAAAATTCTTTTAAAAAAGAAAGAAAACAAAATGAACCGATTTATTTATTTTTTTCTACATAATTTATTAATTAAATATTTCAGGAATAAAACATCATACGATAATTATCCGTTATATCATTCATTGTATGAGACATCATTTACTAATGAACATATCATTGATACAAATAATTTAGCGGTTAGCAAAAATTAATTATTCATTAAAAAATAATTTAAATTCAAATTTTAATCGAAATAGGATGCATATTTAATGATGTATTAAAGATTTCATCAATTAGTAACTTTTAATTTTACTCATTAACTTTTTGTTGTATAATTTAATAATTGATATAATTTTCATAATTTGCTTATTTGCTTCATTAAAGAGAAGAAAAAAAAGGAAGAAAGAATTGTTATTCATCGTATAACTGATATTTTTATTTTAATTTTAATAAATATTTAAATTAAACAATTTAAATGCTTCTAATCGTACTTATTTATATTACTTTTAACTTAGGTAAAACATTTTCTCCAAATTTCTAATTAATTTTCACTTTTTTTAAAAAAAAAAGAAAAAAAAATCCAAATTTGATAATGAAAAATTTTCATAATTATCAATTTTATCTAATGACTATAATTATAAGAAATTTGTATAATTATCATTATAAAGATTTTCATAATTATCAATTTTTATCTCTATAACAAACAATAATTCCATAATTATATCTAAATATGGTAATGAAATAATCTTTCATAATTATATTCAAATTTAATAATACAATTCTTTGCAACTATCAATTTTATCACTATAATTAATAAATAAGGATAATTATTTGTTCACATTTATAGGTTCATGAAGCTGTGGGTAAATATTGGGCAGCAATTGTTTGCAAATTTGCTGATTTACCTGTACTTCCAATAAATATAACAGATCTTGCACTTAGCATTGTTTACATTTACATTCCACCAATTAAGCAATCATTAGATAAATTGATATATTATGAGGATATATTATACGATGCTAAATATCAGTTTAATTGCTTATTTAATACTTCTATGGTATGTGGTTTAAGCAACTTTTTTTTTCTTTTCTTTAACAGAAAATTTTAAATTATTTGAAAATTTATAACAAAAATTTTAACGAAATAAATGAAATTGACGATGAGATTGTTGTAAAATATGTAAGATATGATAAGATGCACGTATCAGAATCATATAGCTATTGATATTGTTTGTATTGATGAAATAAGAAGATTGAGAACAAAAATCAAAACGACTATTGATATATGTTGATGAGATTCAGAATTGGAATCAGATTCAGATTCAGAATTCGATGGCTATTGATATGTGTTCGATGAGATATGTCTTAGGATTCGAATTAAAATCTGATCAATATATGTATTAGAATCTGATAATTATTGTGATATCGTTGTATTATCAATTTTATCAGTTCTTTTTTGCTTACTTTTTTTTTCGGATGAAATAATTTTTCGTTTAAACATTTTTAGGAATTTCTGGAAAATACGAGAAGATTCGATAATATTATTCAATATACTTTACTCAATCATTTCACTGATTTCTATGATCTGAGGCATTTTTCATGGATTAATGATCGTTTGATGGGTGTTGAACGATGTTTTATCAATCCACGTGGTATACCGGATGAACCATCAAAACGACATTTACTGTTTAGTGTTAGCAGTAAAAATAAACATCGTTTTATTACTTTAAGTATTGTTCATGATGCGGTATGCTCTCTTTTTATTTGATTAATTTAAAGAAAAAAAAATCTAATTTGAATATTTAATTAAAAGTTTAATTTAAGCATAAATTTAAAAAAATGTCGATTAGGAATAAAATGATAGTTAATTTAAATATTAAATAAAAACTATCAGTGATTAAAAATAGAATAATTTATTGATTTCATGATTTCATTTATCTCCCCTTTTTCTTTTTTTCTTTTTTTTTTTAGCATATGATGCAATTTTATGAAAGTATTGCAGATCGATGCATTCAACAAAGCAGGAAGTGACGCTGAACGTGTTATGCATGCACGTCAAATTGCATTTCAGATATCTGTCATCCAGCATGCCATCCAATGTGCAATTAGTATGTTAAACGATAGAATTTAAGCATATTACATAAATTCGTATTATATATGTATATATTTTTTGCTGTTTTAATTAAAAAGTTTTTAATAGAAAATTGTCAATTGATTTTTATTTGTCAACCTTTAATTCTAAGACATAAAAAAAATACGCTATTATGCGTATATTATATGATGAATAAACAAAATGCAAAAACCAATCAATCAATCAATCAATTAGATTAATTTCTTTAATAATGGCAGTATTTAAGTTAAATTGCTATAAATTAAATATCTAAATTTGTATTTAATTAAATTTAGTGGTCAAAAAAAAAGAAAAAGTTCATTTATCATATAATTCTTTACGTTTCATTAATTCGTTATTTGTCTAAAAATCATTCAACCGGTAATAGATTACTTGCATACAACTAATTTCATTGGATTATTTGTATTGTAAGGAATGCATATACAAACCTGAATCACGTGTTCACAATTTGTGCAAACGTGAATCACATCACGTGTTTGCAACTCATACAAACGATCACGTGTTCCCATATCTCGGACAAACGTGAATCGTATTATGTGCTCATAACTCGTACAAACGTGAATCATATCACGTATTCACATCTTAGAAGACATTATTATACAAGCGTAAAAAATTGTTTTCACTGTTATATTCAGGTATGCTTAATTAATCCAAATAATTGGTAATTACATCATTTCTCTTTAATAAACTTTTTTTTTTCTAATTTTATCAAAAACTTTTACTTAAAATATATCGATGTGCACAGATAAGAAAAAATTTTTCATTTGGTAGAAAATAAAAATACTTTTTTTTTTTCTAATACAGTAACTTTGGAAATATTATGGAAAAATAGATCATTTATATCAGCATATTTTTCCTTTCCTTTTCTTTCTTTTTTTTTGCATAATTTGTTCTAATTAATAAATGAAAAAAAAGAAAATTAAAAAAATAGAGAAAAAGAGAAAATAACAACCACCAAAAATACCACACAATCAAGATGAATATTTAAAATAAAATAAATTCTTCGTTATTTGCTATGAAATGAAGAGAATGTAAGGGAAAAAACAGGGACAGAGAGAGGGAGGGAGGGAGAGAGGGAGAGAGAGACAGGGGAACAGAGAGAAAAGATGGGATGGGATAATGGTATATATGAAATATATTTTAAAAGATAAAAAATTAAAATGTATTTTTACGTGATATATTAAAAATTACGTTGAAATATCACGTAATTTGTTAATTTTCATGAAAATTTAAAATATAATTGAATATTTGTGTTTAATTGAAAATGTATGAAATAAAATAATTTGTCGTTAAATTTGTCACCAATCATTTGTGTAATTATTATAAATTATCGGTAATTTATATGTAAGAAAAAAAAAAACATAAATTGAAAGAATATGTAAGAAATTAATAAAAGCATTCGAAAATCTGTGTAACTAATAAATATTTCAACAGAAGTAAAAATATAATTTAGAAAAGAAAAAAAAAATTACAACGAAATCCTGTCGTTTCATTTCTCCAAGCTTGGCCGTGTCGCATCATGCGACATTGAACATTGTAGTTTTATTAATTCTTTTTTTTGAAATTTAATTTAAATTTATAAAA
>NW_018108575.1:46639-48020 GCF_000183805.2 Loa loa
TAAATATTTCAACAGAAGTAAAAATATAATTTAGAAAAGAAAAAAAAAATTACAACGAAATCCTGTCGTCTCATTTTTTTTTTTTTTTTTTATTTAAAACAAAAAGATAGCAAGAGAAGCCATTTTTACTTTCTATTTGTTTGTTTGTTTACCTTTTGATCGATTAAATAAACACATATAGTGAAAAGTATAAAAGAAAAAAAACGAAATGATAGATGATTGAAAATAAAATGACAGAATTTTATTTATAATTTAAAATAAAAAAAAAAAGGCTAATTTGGCTAATAAAAAGGCTAATTTGGCTAATAATTGGCTAGTATATGCGATATTTGTCATATAATTAATTTATTAGGAAAAAGAAAAAAAACAATTTTTGTTGATAAGACAAATGATATCTTAAAATCATTAATATCTAAAACAATAATACAATACTATAAATTATAAATTTTAAAAAGGAAATAAAAGAAATGAAAAATTCGCATCAAATGAGATAATTTTATTGAAATTAACAGATAGAAAAAAATGTTCAAAAAGAAAAAAGAAAAGCATATATAAATAAAATAATAAAGGTGACTGTCATCTTAAAATGAGCATATATTGTTTTGAGAGTTGATGATATTTTCAAATACATCATCAAATGAAACAAGTATGATGAATGTTGTTGATTGGTATGTCCAAACAAAAAAAAAAAAAGAAAAAAGAGGACATCTGCGCACAATTTCCTATACTAATCGCATTAACAAAAAAAATGAAACAAAAGAAAACTTTAAAAATTATTTAAATTATTATGTGAGGATATGAAAAGAAACATTTTCCGGAGAAGTTTATTTGATTTTGATTTTACAAATTATCTGTTGAATTTACATTTTCGAAACGTTTTTTTCCTTTTTTTCTTTTTTTTTTTTTTTTTTTTTTGCATAAGCTATGCTAAACTTTGGTTTACTCAAATTCTTGCACAGAATTGTGCGAGAATTTGCAAATTTGCAGGATATAAAAATTAGTAAACTATAGATAGCTTTTTTTTTCTTTTTTTTAAATAAATTATACGATGTAATGTAACTGTATTATATCCCATAAAATGCCAAAGTATACAAATAATTGAATTAATAATTCAATTCAAGTGAATTGTTCTAATTTCAGTACTAAAGATCAAAAGAAAAAATGAAAATTCCTTTCGCTGAAGAAAGAAAACAAAAAACAAAAAGAAAAATAAGCTATAAATAAATACAACTTGTTAGCTATTGGAAAATATAAGGAGAAAAAAAAGGAAAAAGAAATAATAATTAAAACCCGACTTGATAAACAATAGCTTATTTAGCTTACCAAAACTGCTTTCTTGATTGAAGGAAGAATATCGCTGATAACAAGCTTATCATGATTT
>NW_018108575.1:48400-51653 GCF_000183805.2 Loa loa
TAATAATAATAATAATAATAATAATAATAATAATAATAATAATAATAATAATAATAATAATAGAATAATAATAATAATAATAATAATAATAATAATAATAATAATAATAATAATAATAATAATAATAATAATAATGATAATAATAATAACAATAATAATAATAATGATAATGATAGTAATAATAATAGTAATGTTATCGAAAGAAAGAGATATTTTCCATTAGTACAATTTCAACAGTTTCACTTTGAAGAAGTTTTTGCTGCCTCCAAGCTATATTGCTTTACCTTATTATGCATATTACCGCGATTGTTCCATCGATTTCGCTGGTTCAACATCCTCTACCATCAATTCAAAATTAACCATTCCCAATTTTGATATAATATCAATTTCAACATTTTGCGCATAAGCTCGACATTCAACCAATACAACTTTATTGCGTGGTAAGTTATCAAACTTTATCATTGCCTGAAAGAAAAAAGAGAAGAAATTTTGACTAAGTCCCTGTTTTTCACTTTTTTTCTTTGATTTCATGTTTTCATATTAATTCTTACCCTAAAATATTTCATTAGGGATAATAATATATTTTACTTTACCTCAGTTAATAGCGTTAACACTATTTCATTAAATCTAATTTTTTTTAAATTAATATAAAAAGCTAAATTTTTCCAAAGAAATTCATTATGACGGGAATTTTTCGTTTCCCTTATCTTTCCTTTCTAATTCTTCATACAGCTCATTTTTCCCCTCTGACAAAAAGACAGAAAAATCAATTCCAATTTGTAATCGTCTAAAGTGATTCCAAAAAACCTGCTCGGTGATTTTATAAAATTAGGTCATTTGAACAATTTATTAAATAATACATATCTCAGTAGTATGTGACATGATGATGATTTAGTAACAAAAATTTAGGATTATTCCTCAAAGTAAAATAAACTTACGAAAGGTTGCTGATAATTAGGCATAACAGCATATGGATAGTATTTACCATCAATACCCGCTTCCGGAATGTATGTCACATTTCCCAGATGTTCCTTATCGATATCACTCTACAATCAAAACATTCTTTCACATTGTTGCAACAAAATTTTTGAAGAATCAAGAAACAATTACTGCATGATGATTGTCATACGATCATCGAAATGTGATCATCCAAAGAAAGCTCATGAGGCTAATCATTCATTTCGTTTAATTTACTAATATTGATCAAATATAGGAAGAAAAAGAAGGAAATTGAAGAAGGACCGTTCCGTCGCATTTCAAGGTTACGAAATTTGGCTTGTATCGTTCTTTGATAATCTCAGGCACTGAATCAGGTGCGTAGTCGATTGGCATCCAACCAATCAATCGATTCAGAGTTAGAATTATGCAAGGTTTGCCTTCTGCGAAGCCATAATTAGTGTTTTTGCCACAACCAGCTCCACTAAATTTGCTCAGTTCAAAGCGGCACGACTGAAAGTAATCAAAATCATGTGGAAAGTTTAAATATATTTATCGGAATCTAATAGGGTAGATATCTCATGAAAAATTCTTTCAATTAATATCATTGTTGACAAAAAATAAAAAATAAAAATTTAACAAAGTATAAAACATTCGGTACATAAAATGTTCGAGAAAAAATGAGCAAAAACCTTGACAATGTCATCGCCAGGTAAATTTCCAGGACTAGCACTTCCACCCATGAAAAGTTGCGCATTGCTTTGATTACCAACACATTTACGGGTTGCGGTTAAATTGCTATACTTCGAAAGATATTTATCCATTGTGTCGACATATTTCTGATAGGATGATTTATCTCGTATGTTGAACCTAATTAGGGTCGAATCAGGATCATCCAAAAGCCAAGGTTGATAACCAACGCCTGAAATTTAAAAAAATCAACAAGAACAAGATTTTACTTTTTCTTTATGATAGTAGTCAATAAAATTAATGTAACTTATACATTACTGTAAATGCAAAGTAAAAAAAAAAAGGAACCTTAGTTAGGGAGAAAATACGATAATGGCCTAGAAAAATTCACATAAAAAAATGACCTCAAATTATATCAATTTCCAAATTCAAATGTCATTATACACCTTTTAATAATGCAATTATATAGTTTTTTTTTTTTGAAAAAAAAAGAAGACATACCGGGGTTTACACCAATAATCGTCCCTTTACCATAATAACGAGGAACTTTGTCATCCAATGTCGAAAGAAATATCGCTAAACAACCAATCCAAAATGCTATGAGTAATGAATAAAAGACCAAATAAAACGCCAATATTTGAACTGAAATGAAAAGAACATTAAATATCATATAATGAATAAAAATAAAACACATTGGAATTGAATTTTTGTTCACTAAAGACCAAAAGTTCGCTCTATTTGTTTTTTTTCTTTTTTCTTCCTCTTTCTGTGTAAATTAACACAATCGATAGCTAAAGGAATAGAATTCATTTGGATGATAAAATATTTTGATGAAAAACACTATGTCAACAATCATTTGAAGGAGCTATGCAAAATCCACGTATTTAACGCATAATTATCACATGATCAAAAAGTGCTGTTAATTTTTCTGATTTCTGTTGTAACAGCTGATATCAAAAAGATTCAAAAGCATAGATTGTTCAAATCATCACAACTGCCCGGGATACCACGGCTGGTGCACACACAATACACACACACACATACACACACACACACACACACACAGATACATACATGCATGTAAACAAATCGAATGAGCAAAATTTATAAATCATGTTAATACTTCGTGATTATTTGTGATGATAACTGATAAGAAATGATAACTAATTAATGCAACATTCATTAAATTGATAATATGCAAAAATAGAATTTAGAATTAAAAAAAAAGGAAAAAGAACAAACCCCATGATTTAGCTGTTCGTCCCAAGCATGTGCCCTTGTCTTTATTGAAAAGAAATTTTGAGAAAGTTTGATCACCCACCGCTCCGTTCGCCTTACCACGACCATTCATCAACTGTAAAAAAAGAAAAAAAGATCACAATAAGAAAATAAATAAATTACACAAAATTGATATTACAAATGTAATCGATTTCTCTCTTCTATATTTTAATATATATTTTGAGAAAAGAAAAAAGAAGGAAGAAATGATATGTAAAATGATCGAAAGAAAATCTATTGTTAGAAATTTGAATCATAACGATTTAGAAAAAATTTGAAATTTTTGTTAAAAATTCGTAAAATTTCAAAAATTTCTTTATCAACGAAAAAAAAATGACAAATGAAACAG
>NW_018108575.1:52222-56552 GCF_000183805.2 Loa loa
ATGAATGAAATTTAAANGACAAATAAAAAGTAAACAAATAATTAAATTAAAATTGTTAATAATTCGTCAAATCAATTAAAATAGTTCTTTAATTTTTTTTTTTAAATTTCATTCATACTTTTAGTGATAAAATAAAATAGTAAATTAATGCTAATTAAGTTGTAATATTTCTTACTAAAATTAATTTCTTTCATTCTTACTTTCGTCTATTTTTGCTCAATTTTCGCCATATATTTTCTCCTTCTTTTTTTTTTTGTCTTTTCTTTCGTAACATTCAAAAAGGTTTCGAAGGTTTCGTTAATGAATGGTATCGGTCAAATTTTGTTAATGATTGATATAGGGCAAAATCAAAAATTGAAGGACAAATTACTACAATTTATTTGGTACGGTAAATAAAATCCCTCAGCTTAATTTCTTTTTTTGTAAAATTAAATATGGACATAGTTTTCTGTATGCATACATGTGTGCATGTCTATGTGTATGTGTGTATGTGGTACATACGTGTATGTGTGTATGTGAATGTACGTATGTGATAAAATAAGGTTAAGAAATTTACCAGAAATGAATATATTCGGGGTACCGTGTATCACAAGCAGGATTCAACCGTAAGCTTCTTTTATCCTTAAGAAAATATGTCTGAAGCCTTAGAAGAATGACGAAGTTAGACAGCAGCAGTTCTTTAAACTAAAGCTTTACTGACTTGAAAATTCGTGTTCCTAACACACACATACACACACACACACACATCGCACACACATACACACACACACACACACATACACACATACAGACATGCATGCATATGTATATGTAAGCAAAGTCTTGAACTGGCCCAGAAAATGATAAAGCGACAGCTGGAATAATTTCGTATGTGCGTAGACACACACACACACGTACACACACACACAGACGTACACACACACACACACATACACACACGCATATATGCAAGTTCACACGGTCTGAAGAGTAAATCGATAGATTTAAAAATGAAAAAGTAGGGATGTAAGTGAAGGAGAGTTAATGGAGAATGAATGGGAACAATGAGAAGTGGTAAGCCAAGCCAAGCCAAGAGAGCATATGAAGCTATCGAGCATTAGGCCCAATTCTTAAAGATGTGAAGTTATGATATGAAAAAAGCCAATAAAGCTTAACTGTGCAATGTCATCTCTCAAATCGATTGAATGAAAATTATATAACGATGACATCATCTCTCGTTTCTTCATCATTTTGATTATGCAAAGCAAAATTTTTTCAATTTTAATATCATATATTTGTTGAAATAAAATGAAATTCATGCAACATCAAAATGAACATGAAAATTTGTCCAACAACAGTAGGTATTTGTTTTTTTTTTTAGTAGAGAAAAAAAACTGATGACTCATCCAAGTTATCAGTTGACATTCATAAATCATTCATTTTTTTTTTCTTACATATATCCTAACATGTAATTAATCATTCAATCAAACATATGTAAAAGTATTAATATGAATAGAAATGATGAATATGAGTACGAATATAAGTAATTAATGATGAATATGAGTACGAATATAAGTAATAAATGATGAATATGAGTACGAATATAAGTAATAAATGATGAATATGAGTACAGATTTAGAATGAGTAAAATGTATGAATAATTTTTTTGAAAAATATTAATGTAAAATTTTCGAGGACAATTATCAATGTTAAGTTTAAAATTGATGGGATGAAACTTAATGATATTATTAGAGGTTGATTAATACATTGGTAAATGAAATTAGAATGAAGAAAAATGTTGAAGTAATCAATGAGATTTGTTAAAAAAAAAAAAAAGAAAAAGAAAAAATTGAAAAATAAAATGAAATAACGAAAAAAAATTCCGGAGCAATTTGATAAATAAATTCTGCAAAAAAAAAAAAAAGATTAAATTTGAATATTTCCAATGGTATAATTATTCGAATTAAGGAAAATTTAAATGAAACCAAAGAAAATTATCATATATATTTAGCATATTTATATGAAAATATTTGCTTGGCTATTTATTGCAAATAGGAAAAAAGAATTTTTGGCCAAAATATTGACCCAATTCTTTTTATATAACCAAACTAAATAGAACATATACATATATATATCTCTTGGGTCTTCTTCATCAAAAATACTTGTTCAATTTTGTCATTTAGGTGAAGATAAAACAAACAATCGATAAAAAATATGTAAAAGTATTGATGACAAAAAAAAAAAAAAGGAATGAGACGAAGTAATGCTTGCTTATAATTTGTGTGATATTATTTCTTCTCACTCGATTGCCATCCAATAGAAATATGTTTGTATACCAACCGGAAGAAAAATAGTGAGATGACTTTTGTCGTTAAAAAATTTTGACTGTTTGCCTTCTCGAAAAATTTCATTTTTAAAATGAAATGAAAGAACAAACGAATACCGACAATGTCAAATTTAACAATACGAAGAAAACTGAAATTTAAAATGACGACGACTAATAGCGTTACAACTGATGACATGAATGGATGACATGGAGTTTCGGTAGTGGTTTAGTGTAAATTTTTCATCCTACGGATAAAATGACTCCACACATACATACATATATACACACACTCATACATACATACATACATACATGCATGCATGCATGCATACATACATACATATATGCATACACACATACATGTATACATACGTACATGCATATATACATATATACATACACACATACATATAAACATACATACAGAGCCATCCGTTATTTTATCACACGAATTGAATTGAAGATTGTATGAAGTTCTAAACAATGACAGGAATATAAAGTAAAAGTTGGGTAGAGAAGGAACATATCAAATAAAAAAAAATTTTAATTTAAAATTTAACTTAATTTAAAAATTTTTGAAAAAATACCTTTTTGTTGTTGTAAAATTTGTTCCTTTTTAAAAAATATCAATTTATTTTTAGAAGAATAGCAAAATTATGAAGAGTGGTAGATAAAAATTGTTTATAATTAACGACACAAGAATGCTTCGCACAGATCTGTAGTACGACAAAATCGAATATAAATAAGAGTGAAGATTGTTAAGATTGATGAAATTGGAGGGAAAGGTCAAGTAAGCAAAAAAATGTGGAATAGATGAGGTCAAGAAATAATAAATGAAAATAACTGATTGAACAAAAAGATAACCTCTATGCCCTATGACCCTAAGCAAACCATTAACTATCAACGACCCGAATTTCCATAAAGGTTTTACCCTCCCCCCCCCTCTCCCTTCCCCCGTCTTTTACACCTATCCTAACTCATTCCGTTTTCATTCCCCATTCAATCAACCATATACCCCATCCATCTTCCTTCCCAAGATGATGATGATGATACAACGGAAACAAGATTGACACGACCATTTGCCCCCCTATCTTTTAACGACCGCCACCAATACATTCATCCAATGCGCGCGCTATTTATTTCTGGAACTTTCTAGAAAAACAAAAAGAAAAAAGAGACCGAAAGGGATCTATCTACCTGAATTTTTCATTCTTTACACACAAACATTCACATATTAATATCAATTAGCAATCTAAACTTTCCTATCCAAATTCATATATGTATAAAACACGTACGCACGTGTGTCTTAACTACGTTTAAAACACGTACATACATGTATCCTAATCCATGTATAAAACATATACGTACGTATGTTTTAACCCGTGTATGAAACATGTACGTACGTGTATCTTAACAACATTTAAAACACGTACATACATGTATCGTAACTCATGTATAAAATATACGTATAATCTAACCCATGTGTGAAACCATTTATGTACGTTTATCCTAATCCATGTATCAAACACGTACATACGTGTATCTTAAGCAATGTATAAAACACGTACGCACGCGTGTCTTGACAAATGTTTAAAACACGTATGCACGTGTGCTTTAACTACTGTATACAAACAGTACATGTTCACATAAAGAAAAAAAATAACAAACGAATATGTAAATCGACATATAACAATTAATAAATAAATATTTAAATTTAAATGTATACTTTTAATCTTTTGTTAGAAAAAAAAAAATGACTTAGTACTCTTTTTTCTTTTCCTTTTTCAATCTTAAATTCGCTTTTTTTTTTTGAAACGAAATAAAATGAGTAATAAAAATTTTCACGTAAATTTGCATGACATTTTCGTTTTTATCTTCAACTTTATATTTTCGTAAAAGAAAAAAAAAATTTGAATATTTCAAAACAAAAAAAAAAAAGATAGGAATATTTATAAGAAAGAAAAAAATGGTTGAAGATGAAGAAAAGAATTAATAATTTTTAGATGGAACAAAAAAAAAAAAAAA
>NW_018108575.1:56684-59114 GCF_000183805.2 Loa loa
GAAAATTTGTTTATCTTTTCCATTTGCTATCTTTATCATTGATAATTTATCAATGATAATAACAATTACGTAAAAATTACTACATTTTAGGATGAAAATATCACATATAACATTGTGATAATTACTATTATATGATAAACATAATTATGTAAAATGATAAAAGTTAATAATTTTGCTTATTATTATTAAATGCATTTAGTAAATGAAAAATAAATTCCACAAAAATTATCATATCAATAGGATTTATAAAATTGGCAATTGAAAATTAAATTTCTTATGCATATAATAATGTCAACTTTTTTATTTTAATATTGTATTGTTTGTAATTACAAACAAAAAATATGACCTCATACAAATGACACCAACAGATATTAACTATTAGCGATCCAAATTTTCATCAATTTTGCTCCATCTCTTAATCCTAACCTAAACTAAGCCATTCGTTCCACTTTTACATTGAATAATTAATATAAACGATTTTGAATTTAATTTGAATTAATTAATAAATACCATTTTAAATGATGACTTGTTAATTATTTTTGATATAAAACGATTGAAATTCAAAAAAAAAAAAAAATTTTGTAATCATGATAACTGTTATTTTCATTCCTTTCATATTTATGTTGGTGTTAAAAGTCAACGTATGTAATGCTTATTAAAGTAATCATTAATAAGCAATTTAATAAAAATATCGAATATGTCGAAAAAAGTTATCCTAATTGTATCATTAATGAAATACACATTATACATGAGTTTTAAATTATTTCAATTTTTTCAATTTCATTTTTTTTTTGTTTCTAAAAGAATAAATTAACTACTAAAAGAATAGCAGGTAAAAAAAAAAGAAAAAAAACAATAATCGATGACATCAAAGTTAAACTATATTATAGTCAATACTTATTTGGGTTAGGTTAGTCAATACTTATTTGGGTTAGGTTAGTCAATACTTATTTAGGTTATTAATATTTAGGTTATAATATTTAGGTTATTAATTACAAACATGTTTGATTGTTTAAAGTAATTGCTGTTAATTTTGAAAAAAGGAAAAACTAAAATGATGAAATTATTAATTGTCAGATATTAATTTGAATGATATATCGCATCTTATTTACTTAATATGTTTATTTTAAAAAGATTTAAAAAATTAAAAATAGTTTAAAAAAAAAGGATGAATCATAAAACAATTCTAATTGTATGTAATGATAAGATTACATTTGATTCATTTTGATAAGTATCATATCATTTATCATTTGTTAAAATGATAGGAAAAAAAAAATTAGTTCAAAAATACAGTACAATCACTTATTTTATAACATAAATACAGAAACAAAAAAAAAAAACAAAAAACGAAAAATAAAAGTTTCATTCACGTGATAACGTTACATTTCACGTGTCTTAGTGTTGAATTTATGAATTTAATGAAACTTAAACATCTATTCAAATGAAATATTAAAAGGTGAAAAAATTGATTAATTAGTTAATTATTAGTTAGATAATTTAGGAGGATAAAGATGGGATGAAATCATTTTCATACATTATTGTTAATGATGTCATTTTATCAGTGTTGACATCCATGTATGTTTCCTATTTGCAAAGAATGAATAAGCTATAAAAAAAAAAAAAGCTTTAAAGTAGTTTTTTATTGGCCATTAAATTGGAATTGTTGCTAAAAGTAATGCGAAAAAAAAAGTGAAATGAAGCAAAATGAGAAATGAATTAATTTGAAATGAATATGTAATGTAATTGATATGATTCATAGCTTAGTTACAAATGATTTTAATGAGGAATATGATGAGGAGAAAGGTTATGTTGAAAATTTAAATTTGAAATTTGCCTATTTAAAACTATTAAATATGAATTAAATACAAAATAAAAGGATATTATTAAGTATTATTTCTTAAAAAAAAAAAATTGTAAATTTTATTACCAAAATTTCACAACATCAATGTAATTTTTTTTTTTTTTAATACTTTTGACACAATAATTTAGTATAAGAAATGAATTTAGTATAAGAAATGGAATGGATGATTCAATATGGAAATGCAATGGAGCGAAACGGTACGGAATAGATAATAATTCAATGCGGGAACGGAATAGAACGGAACGGAATGCAATGCAATGAAATGGAACGGAATGAAATTGATAATTCAATATGGAAATGGAACAGAACAGAACGGAACGGAATGCAATGAAATGAAATGGAGGAAAATATATGTGATACATTGCAAAATTGAAAGGATTTATAAAATTTTCATTCTAAAATATCATAAATTAGAATATATCTGAAATGGAATTGATTTTTCTAAATAAAATATATTTAATCTCTTCTGCTACTTTCTATCAATTACTTTTTTAATTCTTCCATTTGCAAATATTTACAATAAAATGAAATCATCGGTGTCCGTGTGTGTGTGTGTATGTGTATGTGTG
>NW_018108576.1:0-1434 GCF_000183805.2 Loa loa
GTTGTTAATGACTGCAATTAAATATATAAATAGGTGGCAGTTAGTCGATTAATTAATTGATTAGTTAATGGATGGAAGTAGTAATGTAACAACTAGTAGATAAATGATTGAATATAAAATTTAATAAATAAATATATAATGAATTGTGCAAATGTATGAATAACGAATAATTAGAGTAATAGCTAATGAATGATGTATGAGTAAATGATGAAATACATGAACAAAATTGTTAATTAATTAAAAACATACAATAAATTGATATAAATAAAAACAAAAAAGAGAAAAAAAAACATGAATAAATAAATTATTAATTCAATAATGTTATTGTAGTGATTAGTTTAAAAAAGGGCAATAATTAATAATCAAATAAATCATTAATTCAATTAATGTCAATGTAATGATTAGTTTAAAAAGAGCGAAAATAATTAATAATCTATAATATCATAAATATTCACAACAATTAATTTAATTTAGTTAATTCATTAATCAATCATACATACATATCATTTTATCACCTAATTGAGCACCACATCACTTTAACATTTGGTTGATTACCAATATTTATCAGAAATGATATTTAAAAATAAAAAGAAAATCGAATTTACTTACATGAAAGAATTGCAATCCAAGGAAAAATATTCCGGTTGCAATGCGTACCAAATTCCACTGTAAATAATAGTAATTAAAATAAATGTTAATTAAAATATTAAAATTTATTGTCTTCTTTCAAGAAATGGAAAAAATATTTGCATAGGAAAATTAGAAAATCAAAAAAAAGAAAAAGAAAAGATTAAATAAAATCAATCAATTAAAATTAAAAGTTATATATATATGTCACACCAAAAGTTTGCTATAATAATACATTTTAAGAATTATGAATTAAAATAATGAAGCAAAAAATCAGAAAATTAATCGATATTTTATAAGTGCAAGAAATTAATCAAGAATTGATTATCCCTCAAATTACTCTTTTTGAAATCAAATTGAGGCGATTAATTTTGAAGCTATGATCGTGTCAATTTGATGTCACCATCCTCAAATTCATTTATTATTAATGATAAAAGATGGTGTATTATGAATTAGTGGAAAATAGAACTTAATGAAAAGACTACAAAAACTTACATGAGCATAGAAGAAGATGAAAAATACAGTAATTAATCCTCTGATAATATCAAGTATCATTAAAAAAATCCATGGTACAAGCAGCCATTCCACATATGATGCTAAACCAATTAGCAATAATATACTGGCAATTATAATTAGTACATATAATATGATATCAATTACAAGTGTTGACCTTCTCCCTGAAATAATAATTAATTATTTAAATCAATATTATTTAATCAAAATAATTTAAATTTTAGGTCAATTTTTTTCACATTTCGAAAATTAAAATTATAGCTAATTATTAGCAAAATTTTTAATAATATTTAC
>NW_018108576.1:2304-4738 GCF_000183805.2 Loa loa
TTTACTTTTAATTAACTTTTTTTTGCATAAATTTTTGATTAATTTCTGATAAAATTAAAATATATTATTCCAAATTTTTAAATAATCCATTTCTTTCTTCGATTAATTAATTAATTTTTTTATTTAGATAAATTTTTTAAAATAATTCATTTTATAAGAAAGAGAAAGAAAATGATAAGGAAAAAAAGAACAAACATGAATAAGAAAAGATTAATTCTTCGGTATAAAGACCGAATGAGCAATGATATGAGCTGGAATCTTCGATGACAATTGTCGTTGTACCTTGATGAAATGTTAGCTTACGATTATCTAAAAAAAAAAAAATTACCGAATTAAACAAACATTTTTTTTCAAAATAAATTTTGAAACAAAAAAATATTTTTGAAGAATTTTTTCATATTTTTTAAATTATATTTACTTGATGAAAAAGAATTTAAAAAAACTAAATTATTGTTATTTAAGTTTCAGGCAAAAAATGAACAAAATATATTAATTAACTACCTGAAATAATTTGATCAAATGATTAAAAATATGAAAGTTAAATATTCGACTATTAATTATTTGAAACAATTTGATCAAATGATTAAAAATGCGAAAATTAAATATTCGGATATTAATTATTTAAAACCAAACAAAAAGATTTTCATTAATTAGGAATGGGAAAACAAAATATTCAAATATTAATTATATAAAACAACACTCATTAAATTTTATACAAAAAACTTTTAAATAACTAAACAAACAAACAGATAATTTGAATATTAATTATATGAAATAATACATGGCTAATTATTAGTAATAAAATAATATTATTTTTCATCTCTCTTTCAGCTCCACTTATTCTTTTCTGTTTTCATTTAATATCATCATTGTTAACATATGAAAATATTTATTCATTTTTATTAATAATATTTGAAAATGACAAACTGATAATTATCATTGTATTTATGAAAATGATAGACTGATAATTATCATTGCCTCATTTCATTCAAATTAATACTAGTCATCCTGATAAAAAGAATTTTAATCATATCATTTACCTGGTCGTACTTTACCCAAAGCTTCCAAATTACAACTGGTATAATGTGATGAATCACCATTAGCTGTTGTATCAGATAAACCCCAACTAGCTAATCCGGTTAACAATGAATATAAGAGCTGAAATTTTTTTTTAAGTTAAAATTATTAAAATTTAAATAATTTGAAAAAGAGAAATTCTTCAACCTTCTTTTTTATGATAAAATTATTCCGACTAAAAAATAAATGAAAATAAAAATCTTATTCATTTAATTATGTTTGATATTTATACTTGTTCGTATAAATTTAAAAAAAGAAAAAAAAATTAATAACATGAAAAAACATAGCAATGAAAATGAAATAAAATAATTAATTAAATTTCAACCAATCATTTATCCATTCATTTATTCATGATCTCATTCCATTTCTTTCATTCTAGAAGAAATCAAAAAAAATTAAATTGAACTTCCCTATTGTTTGTCTATTTTTGAAAGAAAAAAGAAAATGGCGCAAAAATCAATTAAATGTTATAATGAAGCAATTTTGTCCTGTTTTCCTTTTTTTAAAAAATTCAATTTATTAGGAAAAAGTCTATTAATTCAATTCTTCTTCTACAAAATAATACTTCATTTTTTTTTGACTAATTTTGTTCTTTGAAAAAGAAAACAAAAAAAGACAAAATAAAACAAAATATATCAATACATGCTGAATTTGATAAAGTAATTATAGTTTTATGGCACTTCAAATTCTCAAATTAAAACAGAAAAAACAAACAAACAAACAAATAGAAATTTTTCTATTGTACCATTTTTCAATTATGCATTTTCAATTGGATCCTATAAAATTGATAAATGTTGATAAAAAGGATGATACCAATAATTATTAATAATAATAGCAATGATTAATAATAATAATAATAATAATAATAATAATAATAATAATAACAATAATAATAATAATAATAATAACGATAATAATAATAATAAATAAATAAATAAATAGAATTATAATAGTAACAATAGTAATATTATATTGTTAATATTAATATATTATTATTACTATTATTGTTATTATTATTGTTATTGTTATCATCATCATCATCGGACATCATCTTTTGTTACTGTTGTCATTATTGTTGTCATCAACATCATTATTACTACCATTGCTGTGACATTTTTAGAAAAGTTTAGAAATTAGGACAAATTTTTTATCTTCCCCGACATCTACATCACCATCATATCTACAGTATCTTGCATTCCTTTAAAACAAAATTTCGTTTTCATCACTTTTTTTATTTGGATTAGACAATATCTCTGTAGACACATATTTCTTTTAATAAACTTTACTCAAATAGAAATAGTAGTGATATGTAATTATTTTTGTGTAGCGATACTATTAGTAATGGGTAGTAACTAAA
>NW_018108576.1:5815-12718 GCF_000183805.2 Loa loa
AATAATAATATTATTATTATTAATAATAATAACAATAATAATGATAATAATGAAAAAACTACAATAAAGAAAACGACAAAATGAATTTGATTAGTTTGCTGGTATTAATAAATGATGATGTAAATATAATTAGAATAGTTATCATAATTATCTTCTTACTGAAAACAATAGTGAATGATGAGAGGAAAAAAGAAAAAGAAATGACAAAAATTAGTTGATTTTCTCGATTACGAAATACATATTAATATGAAATCTTGCAAATTGGAAATTATATCATTAATCAATAATATCAGGGAAATAAAATTATTGAAGTACATAGATTTATCAATCATTAAATCTATCTCTTTTAATTATAATTAAGATTTAATGTGATCTCATTTCTGTTATTTTATTTTTTATTACAACAAAAAAAAGAATGAAATTCAGAAATAACAAAAATTTTAATTATAAATCAAACTAATAGAGATCATTCAGTAATTTGTCACAATTTGATGACAAGAATATGTAAAAAGTTGCGAATCAAAAATGGAATATTGGAAACATTCGGAAGATGTGATACATGAAAAATGGAATACCGGAAATATTTAACCGATTATTATTAACTTAAAAATAACTCATGAGCAAAACTTTTTTCGGATTTGTTATTTAAATATTTTTAATAGTTTTAACTTAATTAATCGAATTATTGTTAATGGGTTGAATAAAAAAAGGGATAATTATTTTTATTTTTTTTAAAATTATTCGAATAAAAATCCTTCAGTTTTAAATTAGCTATGAATTAAATTTAAACTTAAATTAATGTACTCGTTGAATTCTTCAAAAATTAATTTTTACCATATTTAAAGCTTTTTAATTTGATAGCAAACTAGATGGTATCTGATTTTAAATATCACATCAAATAATTTTCAGTTTGATATTAGACTAAAAGATTTCAAATTTAATATAAGGCTGAAAGATATCTGATATGATATTAGATTGCATGGTTCTCTATTTGAAAAGTAATACTTTAAATACTAAACTTAATGAATTTGATTAAATTTATTTGTTCAAAATTTGATAATATTAGAATAAAAAAACATTATCATATCATTTGCTATTTGAAAAATTGTTGTTCCAAATATTTCTTTTTAAACTATAAAATAAAAATTAGTTTGCAACAAAATTTTAATTAAAAATTAAGAATTTCATTCATCTCATATTTTCAACATGAAAAATGTTCAAATAAATGAAAAAAGATGAAAACGAATAAAATTGTTAAATTACAGCAAAATTTTGCTGTTTCTTTTTCTTATCTATTTCACTCGCTGAAAATGAGCCATAAGCCATGAGCCATGAGCCATGAGCCATGAGCCATGAATCAATACTGAATGATGAAAATTGACTCACCATAAATTTCCACATCCCCCCCCAAAAAAAAACAAAACAAAAAAAACGGAGAAATTATATTTCAATCGGTTTAAAATTTCCCTAAAAAAAAGCATAGAATCATTTTATATATCATTAATATTTACAGAAAGCTAAAATGAATAAATCAAATGAGCCGAAAAATTGAAACGGTTGAATTAAAATTTTCCAATCAAAAATAAAGTATTCCCTTTTTTTTCTTTTTTGCTCCATACTAATATTTGAATTAGGAACTGGTTTTTGAATGGTAGAAAATTGATTTACCAATAAAATTTAATACTCAAAAAAAAAAGAAAAAATTGAAAACATAATTTGAATCCAAATAATTTCTCCCAAAACTTGCATGAATAACATTGTGAATTCCTAATGTTATCAGAAAAATTGAAATGGTAATTTCGATTTTCAAATATTTTCCTATGTTCGTTTTTTATTGAAAAAATTTTTAATTTTAAAAAGAGTTTTTCATTTCGAAGAATATATCTGACATAAAAAATGGGCAAATTTGATTTTTACCTTTCAATTACTTAATTTTATTATTATTATTATCAACTATAAAATTTGATATCAATTTAATATTGTCATTTGGAAAAAGAATTACGAATTTGATACTTAATTTGATATTATTATTTTAAAAAATGTGCAAAATTGATATCGATTTGGTATTAATTTGATATTATCATTTTTAAAAAATTATAAATTTGATATTATTGTTTTAAAAAAATGCACAAAACTGATATCAATTTGATATTTGATATTATTTTTAAAAAACTGTAAATTTGATTTTAGTTTGATACTTTTATTATTTTAAAAAATGCGTAAAATCGATGTGAATTTGGCATTAATTTGGTATTATTATTTCAAAAAATGTGCAAAATTCATATTAATTTGGTATTATTTTTATGAAAAAATTTCAAAATTTAATTTTACTACAATATAAAAACGGAAAAAAAAGTGTCGCTTAAAAATAATTTCTTCTTTACAGTTTATTGTCATTTTTCTAAATTTAACAATTTCCAATTAAATTAATTACTATTAAGCATTTCCTAAATCATAAATATTCATCTTATAAAATCAAAATGAATAATATTTTGAGTTGATTTATTTTTTATTTGTTATATAAAATTAAAAAACAAATAAATAAATAAATAATTTTTATGTGTTTGTTCTCATTCATTTAAAAAAAAAAAAGGACTAAAAAAAGATGCAGCAAATTAATCAACATGAAAATTAGCGCATGAAATAAAATGAAACTCTTGGTATGTTTAAAATTAAGACTAATGACCTCTCGAATGGCGGGGGAATGGGGAAGGAGAGAGATAAGAAAAGGTTAAAAGTTGTTATCAATCATCTGAATTTCTATCTGATAAAATTGTTCTCAATGACAATTTACTAAATTACATATTATCATAACATATATCAATTTCATTTGCAATTTTCGCTTCTTTTATTTTGTTCCATTTCGTTATAATTATGCAAATGTATGAAACAAAAAATGACTATTCGTAATATTTAAAAATAAAATGAAAAAAAAAGAAGTCACTGATAAAGTTCTGATAATAGTAAATAATTGTTGTTACGATTGTTTGATTATAGGAATAAGTAAATTTGAATGATTATTGATTTTAAATCCTTTTTTTTTCCTTGTTTCTTTTCTAATTTAAATCAAGTTTAAGTCTGATCAAATGTTTTGGCTTTTTTTAGCAAAAAAAAAAATAATATTTAAGTATTATGCATTGAAATTACATTAACAATTTGAATACTTTTAAAGTTTTGAAAGTTTGGAATAATTAATCTATCGATATTAATCAATTAAGTTATTAATGAAATTGACTAATTAAGTATAATTAGTACGATTATTAACATTGTTTCGTGTGTTAAGTTAGTAATTTTAATTTATAATCAATATAGGAAATACAATTTATTAATTGCATTATCAATAAATTTATTTGCAAACGAAGTCACATATCACAACATCCCTAATGCAAATTAAGGCTATCAATAATGTTCCAAACAATTAATCCTACCGATATTAATTAACGATGTTATTCGTGAAATTAATTACTATTTAAGTTACAATCGATCACTATTTAAGTTATCACTATTTATATTTAAGTTAATTGTCATTTACTAATTATAAACTATCAATTAAGCTAATTACAAATTAAATCATAAATCATGACAACCGTAATGTAATTAATAAACCAAACATACAAGAATAATAACATTAATATTAATTTAAAAAAAAATCTTTGATAAATTTACTCTTTTAAATTCATTTTACAATTTAACGCTTTAAATTAAAGATAGTCTACTGTTTATTTTTACAATACTTTCATTTCAACTTGGTCTAACAGTAGATTAAGTAATCCGAGATTAAAAAAAAAAAACCACAGATAAAATGTCACCTCCCAGGTAAATTACCTGGGAAAAAAAACGAAAAAAAGTTTGGTTAAAGTGACAATCTCCAATGAAATATAAGAAATGCAGGTAAAACGAAAAGGAAACTTACCAATGTATAAAATGCAATAAGAATGGTAGCCAATGATAAACCACAACAAAAACAGTTCCTGATTTGTACCTCAATCTTCGCCATCCAAATTTTATTTCTAATCAAATTTCACTAATTAAATTTTGCAAAATTAAATTTGTCAAATTAGTTAATTTAACACGATAAGTCTTTTTTTAATAAAAAGAGTGAAATTCGTTTTTTTTTTCCATTTCATCTTTTTATCCTTTCTTTTTTCATTTTTTTTTCTTTTCCTTTCTCCCACTCTCTTTCTCTTTTTTTTTCTTTTTTTTTTTGGTAGAAAAAAATCAGCAAAATACTAAAATGAAAGCATTTGTTAAATTTCCATTTCAACTGAAAAGATTATACGATAAAATAAACTATCAAAATGAAAAGATGGAAGACGATGATGATAATCATAATAATAATAATGATGATGACAATAATAAAGATAATGACCAGTCCTCATTGTGCCAAGAATTTCATGGAGTAAAAGGAAGGTGAACAAGAAGGGAGAGGAGGAGAAGGAGGAGGAGGAGGAGGAGGAGGAGGAGGAGGAGGAGAAGGAGGAGGAGGAAGAGGAAGAGGACGAGAAGGGGGAAGAGAAGGAGAAAGAAGAGGTGATGGAGAAGTGGAATAAATGCGGACAGATCAAAAAACCGGTAAATTGTGGACTGACTGATACGATGACAACAGCAATATGAATAAATGCATCGATACTGTTTCCGTTGTTCAAACGACAATTTTGACATTATCAGTACAGCTCGACAACCACGTCAACGACAACAACGATACAACGAGACAAACGTAACCCAAAACTTGTCATCGTTACTACTTGCCGTCACCACTATCGATGAGTCAATAAATTTTCAAGGACACACACACACACACACGCACACCCACGCACACACACACCCACATACTGACACACAGACATAGATGTATATTTTAGCACTTACCACAATTTATGATCAACAAAAGTAAAGTTGTAGAAAGATATTAAAAAAGTCAAACATCGGCATGTCAACTCAAAACTAACGTATAAACGTAAAGAGTGAAAATGTATAAACGTGAAAACGTGAAAACGTGTATAGGATAGATATCGGTGATCCATATTGATACATACTATTGCAACAGCAAGGTTATATGAATGACACACAGAAATAGAACATGATATCGGACAATAGTGATACTGTATCATGAGTATATATTTTATGATATCTTAAACTAAGGTGACACATAGTGATACTGTATCATGAGATATATTTTATGATATCTTAAATTATGATGATACATTTGACGTAAGGAATTGGGAAGCAACAGAAAAAGTGATAATGCCGTTGTTGATTCAATTTAAACTAAAATATTAGCAATGAAATTTAAACTAATTGTTAAATTAATTTGATCATAACATTTGCTAATTGATTAAGTAAACGGTTTAAAGATTCAAAATAATTTCAAAAAATTTCCAAATATTTGATTTAATCTGTTGAATGAAATTTCATTGAAAATTTATCAATAAAATTATTTGACATTGTTATTGCTGTTTTGTTTATATTATTAGAGCTTTACTTTTATGCATTTATTTATCTATTTAATAATTTCCTAAATTAATTTCATTTAAAAATTGGAGAAATAAAAGTATTTCAAATATTTTTATTATAATTTTAATTTAAAAAACACTCAAAATATTTTTTATCATAATTTTAATTTACATTTAATTGAAAATGTAACATTTACAAGTGCTAAATTGCGCATTTCCTTCATTCTTTTTTTCTTTTTTTTTTTGCAACAAAATATTCTGCTCTATTTTGATTTATTACTCTTTTTTTTTATTTTACATTTAAATCATTCCAATTTTTCTTCTCCCCCAATTCTTCGTTAATTTTTTAATTATTTTCAACTTTATCATACATCCATATAATAAAAGTATGTATTTGACTTGATTAACTTAATCACAACACTTTTGATTAATACTTGTTTATTTATTTACTTATTCATTCATTCATATTTTATTTGCTTGTTTATTTATATTTGTTTATTTGTTTGTTTATTTATTTGTTTACTTACTTATTTACTCACTTTTAATTCATCTTTTTCCTCACATTATTTGATATTTCCAATTATTTCTAGAGTTTTTTGTTTTTTATCATACTATTTCATTATTAATGAATAACACTCACTAAGAGTTATTTCTTATCAAGGAATGTTAAAAAAAAAAAGGAAAAAGTGAACAGGAAATGAGAAGAAAATGGAAAATTCCATGAAATTTGAAAAAAAAAAAGTTTTTCTTCACCTTCGATATTTCTAATATATTGTTTCACATCTCATTTCACGTATTTTCACGGAACATTCTGGTAACATTCGTTAAGAGTGTACGATAATTAGCAGCAAATATAATTTGAATTAAATAATAAATAGAGTAAAGTAATGGTAAACAAATGGATGCAAAATGTAAAGTAAACAAATGAATGTGTAATAGCTTAAAATAGATGTAATTTATTTTGCAAAACAATTTTTAATATATTTGAAAATTATAACGAAATTAAAATTATCATTACGAAAAAATTGTATTGTAGTATATTATAGTACCAACATTCATGTGTTTACTGTAATACTGTAACGTTAACATTACGGTGCCGTAATGTTACTATTATGATGCTGTGGCGTTTTTATTACGATAGTACTTCTGTAAAAATTTGTTTTTTTATTGATTTATAGTTTTTATAATTTTTACATTTCTTGCTACAATATTAATTTTTATCTGATAGTAATTTTTTTTTACTAAAATGTTAATCTTTATGTTATTAACACATTATATTAGCATTGTACTGTACTCATTATAGTTACGATACCGATTAATACCTAGCTTACTACTACGATATTAACGTTTACTCATTATAGTTACGATACTGATTAATACCTAGCTTACTACTACGATATTAACGTTTACTCTATTATAGTTACGGATACTGATTAATACCTAGCTTACT